>NW_027186296.1:96154693-96158419 GCF_028583685.1 Petaurus breviceps papuanus | reverse complement strand
TTCTTCTTCTTCTTCTTCTTCTTCTTCTTCTTCTTCTTCTTCTTCTTCTCCTCCCCTTTCTTCTCCTTCTCCCTCTCCTCTTTATTCTCCTTCTTCTTTATTTTGGGCCCTGTTATTTTTCCATCTTCATCTTCAGTGATGCTGCCATTTAAATCACAGGGCATATAAGTTACTAAGGTAGTAACGAACAGACTGGGTGACGCCAACCAGCACAGCTTCTGAGTCATTCTCAAGGTGCCAGCAGATCGACTCACTGTATTTCATATTGGTTTGTTGTCCTCTCTCTGAGTTTATCAGCAAGTGTTCTTAGGGTGACACAGATCATCTAGATTTTTTAAATATTAGTTTTTAGTCTACATTTAACAAACACCAAAAAAATCAGCCTTTCTATTTACAGAGTAGAACAGAAAAAAAGGTGATTGCTTATGAAACTATGAGTTTCTATTAATTACATCTTCCTTTAAAAAATAAAAGCATATCAGGGTGGCCAGGTAGCACAGTGAGTAAGAGCAGTGGCCCCAGAGTCAGGATGACCTGGGATCAAATCCGGGCTCAGACACTTAGCACCCACCCAGAAACACCTGGCCATGTAACCTTGAGCAAGTTACTTAGCCCCAATTGCTTAGGGGTGGCCAGGTGGTGCAGTGAGTAAGAGCACCAGCCCCAGAGTTGGGATGACCTGGGATTGAATCCGGGCTCAGATACTTAGCACCACACCCAGAAATAACTGGCTGTGTAACCTTGAGCAAGTTACTTAACCCCAATTGCTTAAAAATAAATAAATAAAAGCATATGATAAATTCAGACTGTTACTTTCAAAGTATCCTCCTTGGCTATCTTTCCTTCTCACCATTGTGTTTTATTCTTACCTATTTAAAAATGACCTCTTTCCTTTTCAATTATTTTCTCCTTTGGCAATAATCTTCCTAGACTACTTTTCCCCCAAGTCCCCTCCCCAACTGCAAAAAAGAAAAACAAAATCTTAGTAACGTTTTGAGTGAAATTTAACAAATAGGTAAGCTGAGACAATTCTCTGAGTGAGATATTTATTAACAGGGGCATGCAGCCTGATAACAAAGAAGTCAGTGGATAACCTTCATTTGTGTCAAAAGACATAGAGTGAGGACTGATAGGGCCTTTTAAACCTAGGTGTGCCTTCCTTCTGATTGGCCTGACAGTGTATTATTTGGACCTTCCCTGGCAAACCTAAGACAAACCTGATTGGTAGGTGGGCTAACCTTTGGGTGTGGATGCTCACATGCTTTTCTGACACTTAAGGAATTGCTTCATGAGACCCAACTGCCTCTAGAAAAATGAAGACCAATTCAATCAAATTTTCCCCTGATTTGAAGAGACTCTCTCCCAACTTTTATTAGAAAGCAAGGATCTAGGGTTGGCTAGGTGGTGCAGTGAATAGAGTACCAGCCCTGGAGTCAGGAAGACCTGAATTCAAATCTGGACTCAGACACTTAACACTTACTAGCCATGTGACCTTGGGCAAATCACTTAATCCCAATTGCCCTGCCTTACCCCTGCGGAAGGAAGGAAGGAAGGAAGGAAGGAAGGAAGGAAGGAAGGAAGGAAGGAAGGAAGGAAGGAAGGAAGGAAGGAAGGAAGGAAGGAAGAAAGGAAAGAAAGAAAGAAAGAAAGAAAGAGAGAGAGAGAGAGAGAGAGAGAAAGAAAGAAAGAAAGAAAGAAAGAAAGAAAGAAAGAAAGAAAGAAAGGAAGGAAGGAAGGAAGGAAGGAAGGAAGGAAGGAAGGAAGGATCAAGGACTTCTCCTGGGGAAAACTAAATTAAATTGGTTCTCTGTCTAAGGAGTTGTTGAAAAGTGCCCAATCCAGGTTGGTTAAGGAGCAGATGTTTTGGGGGCTGGGAGTGATCCCATTACTCTGTCCTTCAGAAACTGCCTGCCCTTCAGAACAAGGAAAAGGAAGGATCACAAGGTAATATTGATTATTAAATAATACAACACAATTTTAATTTTTCTCAGTAATGAATAAGTATAATTAGGCAAAACAAATTTACACACTGTCTATATCTGAAAATGTCTGACCCATTCTCTTCTTGGAGTTTATCATCTCACTGTCAGGGAGCAGGGAGCATGCTTCATCATTGGTTGGTTATTTACATGTTATCTCCTCCTCTGACTGTGAGCTCCTTGAGAGCAGGGGCCATTTTTTGCTTTTGTATTTTTAAGCATTTAGCTTCACATAAACAGGTGCTTAATAACTAATTATTGTTACTGGAGGGAGAGCTTGTCAATGGACAGTCTTGAATGCCAAGTTTAGCCATACGGAATGACTTCCTTTCCTCAACCTAGTGCAGAGTAGAACGCATCAATTCATCAATTCAGCAAGCATTTATTAGGCTACTACCATAATTACAAATCATTTGTATCCTTTGTTACTTATGCTGATTAATTGAAAACCAGACCTGAGAACTAATAGGGGATATACCATGCAAACAACAATATATATTCAGGATATATACAGAGTAAGTGGGAAATATTATCAGAGGGAAGGCACTAGAGATGGGAGGAACTGGGAAAGACCTCTTACAAAAGGTGGGATTGGAATTTAGACTGCAAGGACTCACCTTGCAGGCAAAAGGAGTAGTGACAATTGGTGATGAGCACCTGTGGGGAATTTTGCCCTAGAAAGAGCAGTAATTAAATGCAGAGATTTTAATGCAGGCTTGAGTAATTGATTTTTTTCCAGTGATTTTTCGGCTAGTTAGTTGTAATTACACCAATATAAAGAGCTGAACACAACAATCTGTATGTGAACAAGAGTAGCAACAGTCACCGATTTAACATGTTGAAACAGTTCACAATATTGAAATGTTTGGACTTAACTAATGAAGGAACTCCTGTTGCTTTCTGGAATTTTATCACTTCAATCAGATACTCGAGGGGTAGGTCCTATCTTCCATGAAAAGAGTAGGTTCTGAAAGTTCCAGCTAGATTTGTTTTGGGTTTTGGGAGGGGTAGAGTTGGAATCCTGGCAGTCATCACCTTGAAAAATGTCAAGGATTAAAGAATTACCTGCCAGACTTGGTGGATTGCCACATTCTAGAAAAAATCCTTATTGAGGCATTCCATTAATCCCAATGGTAGTAATCAAAGCAAAATAACTTGACCTTTAAGATGAACAGCTGGCTTAGGAAAGGGTGTCTTAGAACATTATTTGGATTTCAGAGCTGTGGCTTAACATATAGCAATGATAAACTCTTGGGCAGGGAAGAAATACACCTAGTAAGGGCTGTTTGTAAAAGTGTGACATCTAAAAGCCATGAATATAACTGGGTTCAGTGGGGCCATTTGAATGTGTTCCTTAGTTGTTTCCAACCCCCATTCCCATGTGTCTGGGAATTTCATTTAACTTCATTTGATCATTTTAGCAAACCAGACAAGGGAATATGCATTTTAAAAGCAAAATATCTAATAAGGATTTTAAAATGAATAAAAAAGTAGGGGAAATGATCCCAGCACACACTCAGAACAAGGTTTCAATTGTGAATGACTAGCATTTGAGAAAACAATATCCTTTGCGACTCTTGATCTGATATTGGGAGCACAGAACAATTCTCTAGGGCACTTGAACCAAAGGTTCGGAAGACATATTCAAATATTATTGGTATCTCCTATCCATTGATCTCAGTCTCGGTCAATAAGAAGTCCTCTCTCTCTCTCTCTCTCTCTCTCTCTCTCTCTCTCTCTCTCTCTC
>NW_027186296.1:96129338-96154683 GCF_028583685.1 Petaurus breviceps papuanus | reverse complement strand
TCTCTCTCTCTCTCTCTCTCTCTCTCTCTCTCTCTCTCTCTCTCTCTGTTTCTCTCTCTCTCAGCTCTCCTTAGCACTTTGTTCTCAGCAGTTAGCTAGCAGACAATGATGCTGCTGTCCTCCTTGTACTAAGTGCCACCATGACCATCTTCTCCCATGTGACTTTTTGGGGGGTCACCGTCAGTCTTATTAATGTGTTTTGTTTTCATATTATATATATATATATTCACAGATTATTCCCATTTTGTGAGAGCTCTCTTGTGGCAATTCAAAACAGTGAAGTAAAACTAAGGACTACCTTGTCTAAAATTGTATGCAACATTTTATATCTGTATCACTCCCTGCCTCACCTCTCTGTTTAAAAAAAAAAACAGAAATCTATTTTCTTTCTCTCATCCCTTCCCCATTAAAAAAAGAAAAGAAGTAACTGCCCCATAAATTTTTTTATAACAAACAAGTATAGTCAAGCAAAACAAATGCCCCCAAAGATATACACCCCACACTCACCCACAGTATATATATATATATATATACACATATGTGTATTCATATATAATATATATATATATGTGTGTATATATATATATATATATATATATGTATCACTCTATACCCTAAATCCATTACCACTTTGTCATGGATGGCATGTTTCACCATCAGTTTTCTGGCATTGTGACTGGTTACTGCATTGCTCATAGTCCTTACAGCTTTTAACAGTTGTTTGTTTTTACACTGTTATTGTAATTGTCTAAATTTTTCTCCTGATTCTGCTCATTTCATTCATCAGTTTAGAAAAGTCTTCAAAATTGTTCATTTTTATAATATTGATTTCATAACATAAATTGTTCACCTCACTTTGCATAAGTTCATATATGTTTTTCCACTTCTTTTTGAAATCATTTATTTCTTCATTTCTTACAACAGTATTCCATCAGATTCATGTACCACAACTTATCCAACCAATTTTCAATGTTAGATAATTCTCTTGGTTTCCAATGTTTAGCCACTGCAAAAAGAGCTTCTATAAAATTGTATGTAAAGGACTTTTTCTTCTTTTTAAAAATCTCTTTCAGGTATAGACCTAGCAGTGGCAAGTGGGTCAAAGAGTACACACTGGTTAGCAAATTTTTTGAGTATGATTTCAAATTGCTTTTCAGAATGGTTTTACCCATTCACAGGTCCAACAACATTGCATAAGTGTGCCTATTTTCCTACATCCTTTCCAACATGTTTTCATTTTTCATCATTTTTGTCAATCTTATGGGTGTGAGGTAGAATCTCAGAATTGCTTTGATTTGCATTTCTCTAATTAGTAGTTTTTTGGACTATTTTTTTCATATGCCTGAGTATTTTCCCTTGAGAACCATATGTTTATAGATCCTTAAAAAATTTATCAATTGGGGAATGGCTCTTTTCCTTATAAACATGAATCAATCCCCTATATGTCATGGAAATGTAATCTTTATCAGAGAAACTTACTGCAAAGATTTTTTTCCTCCTAGTTATTGTTTTCTTTTTAATCTCAGCTTTATTAGATTTGTCTGTGCAAAGTATTTTAACATTTATATGATCAAAATGATTCATTTTATCTTCTATCATCCTCATTATTCCTTGTTTGGTCATATACCTTTTTCTTATCAATATAACTTATAGGTAATTAAAAATGTTTTTCTAATATTTATGATGTGTCCTTTTATAATTAAGTCATTTATTTATCCATTTGGATCTTATCTTTGTATAAGATTGAGTTGTTGGTCGAAATCTAATTTCTTTTATATTGCTAATCCGATTTTCCTAGTAGTTTTTGTCAAATAGTGAGTCTTCATGCCAGTACCTGGGAACTTTGTGTTTATCTAATCCTAGAATATTAATGATACAGTTGCTTTTGTAGTATACCTCATCTGTTCCACTGACTGATCTTTCTAGTTCTTAACCAGTAACAAATTATTTTAATAATAACTGCTTTGTGTAATAGAGTTTGAGATCTGGAAATGCTAGGCCTCCTTTTTTCCATTTCTTTTCATTATTTCTCTTGAGATTCTTGAACTTTTCCCCTTCCATATGAATTTCATCATTATTTTTTCTAGTATTATAAAGAAATCTTTGGCATTGACTAAGTAAGCTAATTTAGGTAGTAATGTTGTTTTTATCATTTTGGTTCATCCTACCCATGAGCAATTAATATTTTTCTAATGATTTAACTCTGTCTTTGTTTCTGAAAACAGTTGTTTATAGTTGTATTTATATAGTTCTTGTGTTTATTTTGGTATAGGCATATACACTCTCAAATATTTAAATAGTCTATAACAATTTAAATGGAGTTTCTTTTTCAATCTCTTCTTGCTGGATTTTACTGGTATTCTATAGAAATGTGGATGATTTTATAGAGTCACATTCTGCCAGTTTGCTAAAAAAATATTAATTGATTCAATTAATTTTAGTTGCCTTTTTTAGGGATCCTTAAGTATACTATCATAGACTTTTTCATTTCTTTTTATCTATGGTTATTCCCTTATTTTTGTTGTTGCCAGTATTTCTAGTAATATGTCAAATAAAAGTGGTGACAATGAACATTCATGTTTCACCTCCGAATTTATTAGAAAGGATTCTAGTTTATTTCTGTCACAAATAATGATAGTCCTTGGCATCTATTTTAAGGAAAATTCCACTTATTCCTATATTGTCTATTTTTTTAAAAAAGACAGAAATGGTGGTTGCATTTTGTACATTTACTGACAAAATCATATGATTTTTGTCTTGTTACTAATATAGCTAATTTAATTGTCAGTTTCCCTAGTATTATACAATCTGCTTTACTTGTATAAATCCAATTTAGTTCAGTTTTTTCCTCTGAAAAAAAAGGGTTGTTTAAATTCTCTACTTTTTGTTATTAATTTGGGTATTTCATGTTTTTGTAAATATTAATTTATTTCATTTAAGTTACTCATTTTGTTGGCACATTGTTAGGCAAAATAATATCCTTTAAGTCTTCTTCATTTGTTGTTAATTCTTTCTCATTTTTGTTCTTGGTGATTTGGTTTTTCTCCTTATTTTAATCAAATTATCTAATGGTTTATCTATTTTATTGGTCTGAAAAAAACCCCAATCCAACTAGCTTCTAGTTGTATTTATTAATTCAATGGGTTTTTATTTTCCCCTAATCTGTCTCCCTATTACAAGAAAACTCCTTGTGTTACAGGAAAACTATCTCACAGGAAATGAAATCTTACTGCATCAGCAATCAAACCTATTTCATGGTAATTCCTAAATGTACAAGCTTGTGCCCATTATCTGGCACACAGAAAAGGGTAGGTTTGCCCTAATCCAAACCTCCTTTTCCCATGAAAAATGTTGAAATAGTTGTAAATTATATCAGTCATGTATGTACAAGGCTCTATGTAGACCAAATACTGAGGTCACATGCAACTGCATAGCATATAGCATTGCATGTTAGAATTGCATACAGTAAATCAAGACCAAGTTTACATGCAGATCCATAGTACATGGTGTTGCAACAAAGTTGCATATGGTAGACCAAGAATAGGGGTCACATTTAAATATATAAAAATAATACATTGTGGTTTCATTTGAAATATATATATCAGGGTATGGGCAAATGACTCCAGTCCCTAAAAGCATGACTAAAGCACCACAGATGCAATTTTTTTTCATAAGGAAGAGGCTGGAGAGCCTGCTTTTAGGAGAGTAGTGCGATGTGTAATGGAGTTTTGAAATAAATGAATGAACAAATGAATAAAGTCTTGATTAAGAGCTTGTTATATGCAAAGCACTGTACTAAGAGCTGGGGATACAAAAAAAAAAGTATGATAGTCCTTGCTCTCAAGGAACTGAAATCCTTGTAGGGAGACAATTCATTTGGAAAGTCAGAGGGGTACACCACCCAATGTCTAGGAATCTGGAAGCTCAGTGATCAAGTCCATACTGGGTTTTCTGGCCAGCCCAACATCAGTGCCACAGGGATCAATCAACCTTGGGGAACCAGCTCAGGGATAGCTGAGGTGAGAACTTAACCCTCAACAACGTTAGGGCTGCATTTGGATATGAACCTGGTGGGACTAATGCCATGTAAAAACTGCATTAGGACTGTGCCCACTCCCTCCAAAGACGGAGTTGGTATGGCAAAGAGTATATTCTCCCCCAAATAATCACCCAAACTTTGGGGTTTGGGGAGGGAGGTAATTTTTCTTCTCTTTTTGCTGTATCTATGAAGTAAACATCCCTTTGTAAATTGGTGTTAATTGATGTTAATTGGTTAAATGGAAGTAGGGTGCTAGTCACTGGTGGCTAACTCACCAATATGGGGGTTCAAGCTGATGAATTAGAGTCACTCCCTAGAACTCTGAGGGGGAGATATAGGTAGCCTGACCATAAGACAGTGAGCCCAGAGAATGCTGGCTCCATATACATTAAACACATTCCCTTACATTCAATTCAACATGTATTAATTAAGCACAAATGTACGAAGCATTGTTTGGTGCTAAAAATACAGAGACAAAAATGAATCAACAGTTGCTTTCTACCGGGAGATATAACATGAAAAGAGATGAATAAATACAGGGTAAATAAAGGAGGGAGAAAATACTGAATGAAGGCTCTGGAAAGACTTCCATTAGAGGTGGCACAGGGGCTGAGCTCTGAAGGAATGTGGAGTTTTTAATAGGCAGCAGTGAGGATGTACCATTCTTTGCATATTGGAAAGCCTACGAGGAGGTCTGAAGTCAGGAGAGGGAAGGTTGAGTTTGGGAAATGGAGAGCAACCTAATGTGGTTGGAATATATAGGGCTTGAAGGGAAGACCCAGTCATTGATCATCTGGGTCTCCACTAGAAGCAGCTGCTATTCTCTCCCGTATCATTCTCAGAAGGAAATTCTCTTTCTCAGGTCTTCTCAACTTATTATTAGCAGGTGGAAAGCAGGTTGGGTTGCTATTGAATTGCCTCTTTGCTTGACCTGGGCGCTGACCATATTGTCTTCTCCCACACAACTCTCCCCTCTTTACATACTCTATGTTGTACTCACTGTATATACTGGACTTCACCAGCAAATCCCCAGTGTCTTCCTGCCTATGATTGGACATGGGAAACCAAACACATCTGAGTAAGAACTTATACCCTTCTATAAAACCTATGACCTTTCCTGTGTTACAGAGTTGTTCTAGTAGAGAGAAGAGGGAACCTGAGCATCCCCATATCAAACTATGAGTGATGATAAATAGTGAGACGGTTTTTTAAATATTTTATTTTTTATTCCCAATTACATGTAAAAGCAATGTTTAACATTTGTTTTTTAAATGTTTGAGTTCCAAATTCTCTCCCTCTCTGCATTCCCCCCTCATTGAGAAGGCAAGCAATTTGAAATAGGTTATACATGTGCAATCATGTAAAACATATTTCCATTTTAGTCATGTTGTGAAAAAAAAACAGACCAAGAACAAATAAAAGTAAAAAATATATGCTTTGATCTTCATTCAGACTCAATCAGTTTTTTCTCTGGAAGTGGATAGCATTTTTCATCATGAGTCCTTTGGAACTGTCTTGGATCATTGTATTGCTAAGAATAGCTAAGTCATTCACAGTTGATCATCATTCAGTATTGCTGTTACTGTGTACAATGTTCTGGTTCTGCTCACTTCACTTTGCATCAGTTCATGTAAGTCTTTCTAGGTTTTTGGTAGAGCAATTATTAAGTGCTTATTATGTGCCAGGCACCAGGCCAAGTATTGGGGATACAAATACAAGATAATAAGGCAACCTCTATTCTCAAGGAGCTTATATGCTAATAGGGAAGATCAAATATAAAGGGGAGCTGGGAGGAGGGGGTAAGCAGCATGGCCCGGGCACCCTTACAAAATGGCATTCATGACCATAGACTCACCAATCAGGGGAGCCTAGAATTAATAATCTGGAGGTGCCATTTCCTCCTTTTACTGATGTTTAAAAATCATCGTATCTAGGGCCTAGCAACTTCCTTCCAGAGATGGGATCCTATTGTATTCTTAGTAGTCTTGCAACCTTGCTGTGTCATTTGCCCTGAATTCTGCCCTCCCCCAGCCTTTGGGTATCTCAAGTTAAGCTTATGACTTCCCCTTGTGTGAGTCAAAACATGTGTGTAAGGAAGGTCTATTGATGTGAACATCACTGGCTCTTCTGCTCCTTTATGAAAGCCTCTAAGTCCCAAAGCTGTTTCAGTGGACTGAGAAAGACAAAAAAAGGCAAATGCAATCCCAAGCTTATTAAGAGGTACGGTGTCAGAAAAGAGAAAGGCTCCTTGTACTCTGCTCTGGTGAGGCTTCGTCTGGAGAATCATGTTCAGTTCTAGGTGCCCGTTTTAATAAAGATATTGATGATATAAAATACATTCATTCAGAGTGGTGTGTGTGTGTGTGTGTGGAGAGAGAGAGAGAGAGAGAGAGAGAGAGAGAGAGAGAGAGAGAGAGAGAGAGAGAGAGAGAGAGAGAGAGAGAGAGAGAGAGAGAGAGAGACAGGGAGAGGGACAGGGAGGGACAGGGAGAGGGACAGGGAGGGACAGGGAGGGAGAGAGAGGGAGAGGGAGAAAGAGGGAGAGAGACCAGGATAGAACAATCTTCAGAACATAACATAGGAAAACTACTTTAAAGAAACTGATAATGTTTAACCTAGAGAACCGAAGAGAGTGGGATCATGATAGCTTTGCCCAGGTGTCTGAAAGGCTGGTATGTGGCTAATGTGGCTAATATGTGGTATTAGACTTTTTTCTGCTTGGTCCCAGAGAGCAGAACTAGGAACAATTGGCAGAAGTTAGCAATAGACAGATGTTAGGAAAATCTTACCACAAGGTGGTGAATAGATCACTGCACCTAGAGTCAGGAAGACCTGAGTTCAAAAGTGAACTCAGATATTTATTAGCTGTTTGACCCTGGCCAGGCCATTTAACTTCTCTGTACCTGTTTCTTCATCTGTAAAATGGGGATCATAATACTACCTTCTTCCTAGGGTAGTTGTGAAGATGGAATGAGATAAAATTTGTAAAACCCTCTGTAAACCTTAAAGCACTATATAAATGTTGTTATTATTATTCTTCACAGACCTGTCCAAAAGTGGAATGGGGACCCTCAGGAGGAGTGAATTTTCCCTCTTGGAGGTTTTCAAAGGCTACATGATCACATTTCAGGCATGTGGTAGAAGGGATTCTTGTCATTATTCATTTTTGGACTAAATCAGGGGTTCTCAACCTGGGGTCCAATGGATAGATTTCCCATAAACCTATATGGGAAAAATTATATCTTTATTTTCATTAGTCTCTAAGTGAAATTTAGTATTTCTTTCAATGGTGAATATAGGCAACCAACATTATTCTGTGATAGGGATCCATAGGCTTCACCAAACTGTCAAGGGGGCCCAGGACACTCAAAAAGTATCCTGTAGTAGATGACCTCTGAGGCCCCTCCCAACTCTGTCTCTGGTAGATGTGGCCTTAAATCCCTGAAAAGATTTGGGAGATGTAGACTAAGGCTCCAAGTAAGTGAGAAAAGGAATTTTTGTTAGTTTTTCTGGACCTTGGCTTGATCCTCAGTGAAAAAAAATGAGGATCCACCATTGAACAAATGTATTAAGGACCTGCTCTGGGTATTGCTAGACTACCTTGGCAAGGTTATTATGATTGGCTTTATTTTTTCCCAGTTTACTTTAACTGTGATGGAATAAAACCACCACCACCCCCCCCCCCCAAATGTGACAAATAACTCCAGGGTGAAAGGGCAATGTGTGTTTTAAAATTCAGCTGGAAAAAGGACAGTAGTTCTGATGTGGTCCTCACCTTTGGGAAGGAGCCTTTGGCTGGGAGCTGTTAGGTGAGACAGTGTAGGGCAGTAAATGAGGAAGAGAAGCCCTTTGGGTGATGAGCCCTTAATAGTATAGATATGGAAAGGAAGAGGCCAGACTTGGGAACAACTTAAAGCCTTTCATTAGCAGCTTAATAGAGAAGCATGGGGGCCCAGTGGATAGAGTGCTGGGCCTGGACCTGAGTTCAAATGTGGCCTCAGACATTTACTAGATATGTGACCCAGGGCAAGTCACTTAACTCTGCTTTAATCCACCGGAAACGGAAATGTCAAACCACTCCAGTATCTTCGCCAAGAAAATCCCACGGACTGTGTGGTTTACAGAGTCATGAAGAATCAGACAACTGAACAATGGAACAACAGAGAAACATAGAATCCTATAGTCCCAGAGGTGGAAGGCACTTGATAGGGCCTCTAGTCTGACTTTACCTAATGCATGAATTCCCTGTGCCTATCTTTCCCTAAGCCCTTTCTTGGGCTCTGGGAAGGTAAATTAGTGCTTGCCCTAGAGAAGTCTATTTGGGTGTGCATGACACCCAAACACCAACAGGACCACTTCTTTCCCTTGCTCCTATCTTTTCATTTCTAGGAGGAGATAGGGGCAAAAAGAGGCATACTGTTTAATTTTTAGTCAGCTTCCCACTGCTTGCCCTTAGGCCCCCCAGATGGCCTTTCCTGAGTCCCTTCTCAGTAACTGGAACAGAGATACTCTTGAAGTTTTAGATGTCTTTTGGTTTTCTCTCCAACATGATTTCCTCGTCTATGAACTCGATAATTTAATTTAACAAAGATTACTTATGCACCTCTCTTGAGGCTGCTGTTCTCATGTTTCAACTTGGCATGGGGGTGACCTTGGATCCTCAAATGCTGTGCAGGAAGACTGTGAGCCTGGGGCAGTTCTACCTAGAAGGGCCTCCGGGTAGGGCCTGTTGATGGGCTGAATGTCTAAGGTCTCTACCTCACTAGAAGCACTCTGGCTTCTAAATGCACATCTGTGTCCCTCCATTTTGTTTCACTCTTCATAATGCATGTAGAAGCTGTGAGAGAGAGCACAGTTATCTAGGAGAGGGGCACAGTAAGTAGAGAAGTATGAATTTTTCCCTGCCCCGCCAACTCCCTCTTCTCATGCTTGTGTTACCTGTTTCCCTCCACAGAAGCCTCCTCCCCTTATCTGCTTCTCTCCCTCCATCCCCATTGGACTTGGAAAGCCAAGCAGACCAAAACAAATGACTCTAACAGTCCCTTCATTTACACAGTACTTCACCATTTATAAAGTGCTTTCACAATAATTTTAATCATAATACCCACGGGGCGGCCAGGTAGCACAGCAAGTAAGAGCACCGGCCCCAGTGTTGGGATGACCTGGGCATCGAATCTGGGCCCAGACACTTAGCACCCACCCAGAAACACCTGGCCGTGTAACCTTGAGCAAGTTACTTAACCCCAATTGCTTAGGGGCGGCCAGGTGGCTCAGCAAGTAAGAGCACCAGTCCCAGAGTCGGAAGTGTAACCTTGAGCAAGTTAATTAACCCTGATTGCTTTAAAAAAAAATCATAATACCTGTTACAGAACACTTTTAGGACTTTACACAGGATTTCACCTACACTGCTTCATCTGAGCCTCACCAAAGTAGGTCTATAACTTAGTAGATAAATCCCAGGGCATTACCCAAGAGACACAGATTTTAAAGGACCTTCCCAGGGTCTGCTATTAAATGTCAGAGGAGAAATTGGGAATCCAGGCTTTTTGACTTCAAGAATAGAACTCTACCCACCCTACCATACTACTTTATCACTTATTAATGATAGTATTAATAATAATATCAATATAATCATTAATAATAATATTAGCTAACATTCATAAAGCACTTGAAACTCGCCAAGCATTTTACAAATATTCTCATTTTACCCTCACAACAGCTCTGGGAGGCACGTGTTGTTATCTTTATTTTAGAGATGAAGAAAGTGAAGCAGACAGAGAATGAGAGACTCACCCCAGCGCCACCCATCTAGTAAGTGTATGAGGTGGGATTTTCAAATATTCAGTCTTGGTCCTCTTCGAGAACAAAGGACAAACAACAAACAACAATATTCAATCTAGCTCTTCCGTTGTGACTCTTGGAGGCACCAACATGCCCCCTCAAAAACGGCAAAATCAAGAAAACTCACCCTTTTTCAAAGATTCATATCTTTGAATAACCAAAACATGTGACCCTGATGTAGAATGATTATAACTCACATTTGAATGATAATAATATCTAGTATTTATTTAACACTTTAAGGTTTGCTCAGTGCTTTATATAGCTTCTCATTTGATCCTTACATCAACCTTGGGAGGCAGGAGGTATTATCATCTCCATTTTACAGATGAGGAAACTGAGGCAAATAGAAGTTAGGTAGTTTGCCCAGGATCATATAGACAGTAAGTTTCTGAGGCAAGAGTCAAACTCAGGTCTTCCTGACTCCATTTCCAACACTCTATCCAAATTGTTCTACCTCGCTGTCTTTCATATAGGACTTTTCTCATCACTACTCTGAGAGTTAGGTAAGTATTATCCCTCCTTTACTGAAAAAGACATAGAGATGATATGTTTTGATCCTGGGCACATGGCTAGTAAGTGACTAAGTTGGCACTCAAACCCAGGTTATGAAGGCTCAGTGGCAGCCACTCACATCTGTGAGGTATTGTCAGCAGTATGTACTGATGCAGTGTTAGAAAGTGTACTCTTTTAAGACTTTACTATAAGCACTAAAACCTGAACAAATATGAGATGTTGGCCATGGCAAACTCCCCAGAATCCATTTCCATTTGTAGGGGAATGGAGCAGATTTTAGGGGAGAGATGATGGGCGTCACTCTAGACAAATGACTCAGAGTCAGACCCATGGACTGGGACAATTTAATACAAAACAAGAGAAGGATAATAGTAACCCCAGCATCATATAGATAGCTGACACCAAGAACTCAAGCTCTACATCACAGAATCACAGAATTTTAGAGCTGGAATCTTCCTTAGCAACTCTCTAGTCCAACTCATAGCTGTATCCCCGTTCCAATATAACTAATAAGTGTTTATCCATTCTCTGCTTGAAGATCACCAAAGAGGAGGCCCTGACAGTTCTGCTTTAAGGAAACACAATTCCATACTTGAACAATCAACCCTTCCACATCTGCAATGAATGTTTATCTAGACCATGCTCAAAGGTCTTCAAAGAGCAGAAACCCACCGCCCCCCAACACAGTCCATTACACTGTTGGTCACTTCTGATGGCTGGGAAGTTTTTCCTTACTCTAAGCCTAAATCTGCTTTTAACTTCCACCCATTGTTTCTGCTTCTTCCTTCTGGGGGAAAACTGAGTAAGTCTTATACCTCTCCTATATAGTTCTTCAAATAATCGAAGACAATTATCATTTTCCTCCTAAATCTTCTCTACTCTAAACATCCTCAGTTTCTTCAGTATATCTGTGTATGGCATATCCTCCAAGCCTCCTACCATCCTAATCTCCTCTTCTGGACATATTCCAACTTCTCTCTGTGTCTTTCCTAAGGCATTGGGCAGTCAATCACTGGGGACAGAAATACAAAATGTCCCTGTGCTATTATCTAGAGGTTCCCAAAGTGAGCAATATGCCCCTTGGGGGCTCCCTGGAGTGATCCAGGGGATCAGTAGTAGCCTCAGTTGCAATTGAGGGGCAATGAATAAAAATAAGGGGGTGGTTGGAAGCATAAGGAAAGAAGAATAGAGAAGAAAATTTTGAAAAACTGTACATGTTTCACCTGTTGTGTAACAGTTAAAATTATAGTGATTACATTATTTCCTAAATAAACACACAAAATGCAATTTATAACTAGTGAGTGGTCATCTGCCAATAGGTCTTAACAAGCAAGTGTTGGCAGGTGAGCATCTCAGATCATTGTAGGAAAATCTAGCATGCATTGGCAGGCATATGCACATGTAATAACTTGTTTATAATATAATACTCTATGGTTACATGACACAATATTGCATCATCAAAATTTCAATATAGAAAACTCCCCCACAAATTTACAATAAGTTATTAAATTTAAGATACATCATTTCTTTTGTTGTTGTTGTTGTTATTGCTTTTTGGAGAGGGGAAGGCAGGGCAGTTGGGGTTAAGTGACTTGCCCAAGGTCACATGGCTAGTAAGTATTAAGTGTCTGAGGCTGGATTTAAACTCAGGTCCTCCTGACTGACCAGGGATGGTGCTCTATTCACTGCACCACTGAGCTGCCCTGATGCATCATTTCTTTAAAAAATATTTTATATTTTTAAATTATGCAAATTTCAAAAAGTCATTAAAGGGTTAAATAAAGTGGATTTTAGGGTGGGGGTGCTGAGTAATTTTTTTTTTAAACAATTTTTGACCAAATAAGTTTGGGAATCTCTGATCTAGCCCATATCTCTCCCTCTTGTCTGCAAGGGTGGCATGAGAGAGTTTGTCAAATGCATTACTAAAATCTAAGATACTAATTATAATCTAAGATTACTAATCTAAGATACTTTTGTGTGACCTTGGGCAAGTCATTCAACCCTGTTTGCCTCATCTGTAAACTGAGCTATAGAAGGAAATGACAAACCACTCCAGTATCTTTGCCAAGAAAACCCCAAATGCAGTCATGAAGGGTTGGACATTACTGAAATGACTGAACAAATAACAAGTATAGAGCATCTATGGCATAGCCCTATTTAATAGTTTATTTATTCTGTCAAAAAGGGAAATGAGGGTAGTCTGGCATGATTTCAGAATCACAGAAAATTAAAGTTGACTGAGATTTCAAAGGTCACCTAGTCAAATTCATGGCTGAACAAGAACCTCCTCTATAGCCCAAAAGTGATCATCCAGTCTCTGCTTGAAGACCTCCACTGAGGAGAGGACCCAACACTCCTCCTCCCCTCTTCTGGCCCCCACTCACATCACACACATACCCACATGTCTCAAGAATCACAGATTTATAACTGGAAGGGAAATTAGAGGTCATCAAATTCAGTCTCCTCATTTTATAGGTAAGGTTTATGTACCAAGGGTCACACACCTAATGAGTGTCTGAGGTAAGATTCAAACCCAAGTCTTCAGGATTCCAAAGTTCATTACTCTACTACATTAGGCTGCTCCTCCATTCCAAGGGAATTCATCGCACTTTCAGATAACTCTACTAGAAATTTTTTCCTTTAAATCAAACCTTATTTCTTTTCACCCTGCTGACTATAAGCTACTTAGGGGAGCTAGGGTGGCATGAGAGTTAGTCAAATGCACTGTTAAAATCTGAGACACTAGCTAGGCAATTGTAGGTAAGTCATTGTCAGATCTATGGATAAAGGAAGAATTTACAACCAAACAACAGAGAGAAAGTATTAAAGGATATAAAATGGATATTTTTTATTACATTAAATTAAAAAGGTTTTGCACAAACAAAACCAATGCAACCAGAATTAGAGGGAAAGCAGAAAACTCAGGAAAAAATTTTTACAGCAAGTTTCTCCAATAAAGACCTCATTTTTCAAATATATAGAGAACGGAGTCAAATTTATAAGAATACAAGTCATTCTGCAATTGATAAATGGTCAAAGGATAAAAGCAGGCAGTTTTCAGATGAAGGAATCAAAGGTAGTTATTACCATATAAAAAAAATGCTCTATAACACTATTGATTAGAGAAGTGCAAATTAAAACAGCTCTGAGGTACCACCCCATACCTATCAGATTAGCTAATATAACAGAAAAGGAAAATGACAAAAGTTGGAGGGGATGTAGGAAACTTGAGACATTAATGCATTGTTAGTGGAGTTGTGAAGTGATCCTACCATTATAGAGAACAATTTGGAACTATGTCAAAAGGTCAATCAAACTGTGTATACCCTTTGATCCATCAATATTACTACTAGGTCTGTATACAAAAGAGATTTATATAAAAAAAAGGAAAAGGAACAATATGTACAAAAATATTGATAGCTGCATTTTGTGGTGGCAAAGAATTGGAAACTGAGGGGATGCCCATCAGTTGGGGAATGGCTGAAAAAGATGTGATATATGATTGTGATGCAATACTATTATGCTATAATAAGTTACAAACAGGATGATTTTAGAAAAACCTGAAAAGACTTACATGAATTGATGCAAAGTGAAGTGAGCAGAACCAGGAGACCATTGTACACGGTAACAGCAATATTGTACAGGGATCAAATGTGAATGATTTAGCTATTAGCAATATGATAATCTAAGACAATTCCAAAGGACTTAAGATGAAAAGTGCTATCCACCTCCAGAGAAATAACTTAAGGAGTCTGAATGCAGATTTAAACATACATTTTTAAACTTTAAAATTTTTTCTTTTTTTTTTTGAGGGGGGGTGTCTATTTTCTTTCACAACATGACTAATATGGAAATATGTTTTGCATGACTGCACATGTATATAATGTAGATAAAATTTCTTGCCTTCTCAATGAAGGGGGAAGGAAAGGAGAGAGGGAAAGAATTTGGAACTCAAAAGTTTTTTTAAAGAATGTAAAAATTATTTTTACATGCAATTGGAAAATAATAAAATATCTTTCTTTGCCCATCATTCCCTATTCTTCCCTATGGGACCTATGGGACAAATCTAATTCCTCTTTCACAAGACAGCTCTTCAGCTGTCATGTCCCCTTGAAATCTACTCTTCTCCAGACTATCACAAAGGACAAGGGGTAAGGAATTCAAGGATAGCACCTTAGCCTAAAGTTAACCTAGTTAACTACAGCATCAGGTTTTCAAAGGACCCAGGGGAGGGGTGATGGCCTCAGCAAGAAAGTTGAGGTGGCATGACTATAGTTGAGGCAAGGATAGAGAATAGGTTTAGGAGGGGAAAGAAACAGGGAAAGATAGAAGAACAGACGTCTACAACCAGATGGTAAAATTTTAGAGGATTTTCTGGATCATGGAAGTATAATATCTGTGGGTGATAATGAATAATATGAAACTCCTTACTCCAAGTATACTGCTCTTTTTTTTCCGATATACTTTCTTTCAAGAACTTCCCTATGTTCTCATTCTTTACACTATCATCAACCCATCATCTGGGTTGCCAAGGTTTTGTGATCACTGACATTGATGTACTTTTCGGAGAGAGATGTCTCAAAGTGCATTATCTTACTGCCTGTCACCTAGTAGGCACTAAATAAAAATGCTTGTTGACTGACCAATCACAACCCCTACCTTCCAAGTCTTGATATAGACTTTGCCAGCACTTCTACATACTACCTTTTAGAGTAAAACCTTGGCAACATCCATTAATCTCTTTGTCTTCACTCATCTAGAAAATGTCATGGTTTGAGCGGATAGTACCTAATTGAGATCTAACTCCTATGTTCCTGTACTGACTCTCAAATAGGCAGCCAGCAGCATAACAAGAAAGATCACTTGGCACATGGAGAACAGAGGCAAAATGAGTTACGTGATGATATTTCCCAAATACCATACTTGAAGGACATGCTCAAGGGTCCATGCTGCTCAGGGATGCCTACAACATTTTTAAAAATTATTTTTATTTATGTAATTAAATATTTCTAAATTACATATAAAAACATGTCATCATCATTAAAAATTTTGAATTCCAAATTCTCTCCCTTCCTACCACTCCCACTCTTCCCTTCTTGAGAAGGCAATCATTTTGATTTCGATTGTACGCGTGAAGTTCATGCCAAGCATATTTCCATATTAGATACCTACAACCTTGCACCAGTCTACAGTCTATAACCTTGCATTGTCTCACTCCACCCTATGGACATCTCACCCTCCACATGTCCAAAACCAAACTCATTATCCTTCTCCCTAAACTCATTCCTGGGCTGTTGTAACTACTTCCCAGTTTTGGTCGCTTTGCCTCCACTCTCTCCACTCCAATTCATCTTCGGCATAGCTGCCAAACCGATGTTCCTAAAGCACTTCTCTGACCATGCCAGTCCCTTGCCTAAACATTCAGCAGCAGCAGTTGCCCCCAGGATAAATTACAGACTCCTCTGTAACTGAAAGCTCTTCACAATGTGACCCCAGCCTTTCCAAGCTGATTACATGTTACTTTCTCCTGAGCACTCTACACTCCAGCTATACAAGTCTGTTTGCTGTTACCATACTCAACATTCTATGCCCTATCTATGTGCCTTTATACCAGCTGTTCCCCATGCCTGGAGTGCTCTACTCCCTTGCCTCCATCTCTTAGAACCCCTAACTTCCTTCAAGTGCCACATCTTTTTTTTTTTTAATTTTTTTTTTTTTTTTAGCAATCAGGGTTAAGTAACTTGCTCAAGGTTACACGGCCAGTTATTTCTGGGTGTGGTGCTGAGTGTCCGAGCCCGGGATTTGATCTCCAGGTCGTCTCAACACTGGAGCCGGTGCTCTTACTCGCTGTGCCTGGCCGCCCCAAGTGCCACATCTTTTGAAAAGACTTTCCTGATGCCCACTAAATCACTTTGTATTTATTTTTTCTGTATCCTCTCTGTGCATATTTTGAATATCTGACACACAGTAGGCATTTAATAAATGCTTGTTGGTTAATTGAATGGTTCTAATACATTCTCTATAATCCAAAAAATACTACGGACTGTCTCTCAGAACACATGGATTCAAGTTTCGTGAGTCTACCATCCTTAAGTGTGATGGCAGCCCGAGGCACCAATGACAAAAACAATCACCTGGCTTCACAATCGCTGCACTCAGGAGACAGAACCATATGTCAGGAGCCTCCTAGGTGATCTCCCACATCCTGGGCATTTCCTATCCACACTCATCACTCCCTGGCACAATGACTGTTGGTTTGAGTTCAATCAGTAACTAGACAAAGGAACAGAATTCTTCATGTCCCAGCAGTGACCCATTTCAAGTTTCTACATATCTGAACTATGAAATGCACACTGTTTGGGGGATTCAGGAGAACCTGAGCAAATACAGCATCTATTCATTGTGATCATTGTTTCAGAACACTATGATACCCACTGGTGACTGGCATCATTTCAAGGGTGACTGACATAATTTCAGATGCTCACTTTTGGTGAGAAGAAAAGGAAGCCAAGCATCAACCATATGGTCAACGCAATTGAGACCATTCCCAGATGAGTGTAGGATCTCAGAAGAGATTTTAGTGGCACAGAACCTTCGTAGCCACTGGCTGTTGGAGGTCTTGGTACAGGCAGTGAGTTTCTTGGACCAGCTTCCTGTGTGCTAGCGCTATAGGACATATTGGAAGCTCGCAGCCCTCCCACTCAGAAGCAGTAAGGCCAAAGATTTGGAAACAGCACCAGGAGCCTTTCCCGTGCTTGTGATTCTGACCAGGCCCACTTGGAGAGACGCTGCCAACACGTGAAGTGAGTCCCTATTACCTCCAGGCTCAAAGGCAAATGCCTCTGTTGAGCGTTTGAAGCCCTTAGCCCGTCTGGCGCCTATGCACCTTTCCAGTCTTCTTCCCCTTCCTTGCTCTTCCTCACCCTCTCATCTTCTCTTTGCACTGGCTGTTCCCCAAGCCTAGAATGGCCTTCCTTCTCGCCACTGACTCCCGGGTTCCCCGAAGGCTCAGCTCAAGTCCTACCTTCTGCAGGAATCCTTTCCGTCTATACTGTTATACAGGTATCTCATATGTACATTTTTTGCACATCGTCTCCCTCATTGGAATGTGAGCTCTGAGGGCAGGGCTTGTGGCTTTTCTCTGTATCCCTAATGCTTAGCACTGTGCCTGGTATACATTAGGTGCTTAATAAATGCTGGATGATTGACTGACTGAAGGTACTTTTGAAGGACCTGGAACCCTGAGGAACCCCAACACTTGCAGTGTTCATTAGTTATTTCAGCCCTATATATGCAAATACACACTTCCTTCTGGTTCAGCACTGCGGATTAAAGGGAGACAGATCTCATTTTCTCCTTCCTTGGAAGACTGTGGATCGATAATCTACATCCCACTGGTCTGTGGATGACTATGGAAGGCAGATGGGAACTGGGAGAGGTTCAGCTGATCACATTAATGGAGATAGCTGCTGATGAGAGCTGACCTTAGCCAAGTCTGGCTAATCTTGCATCTGACAGTGTGGTTCCGAGGTCTCACCCATTACTAATGAATGTTAAGAGCCCTTATAAGATGTCATCTTATAGGCAAAAATGATTTGGAGAACCCTCTGAACTGGGCAGCTGTGTCTTACAGATTTATCTCTAAGTAAAAGACAAGTTAGATCTGGAAATGTGGGTGTGATTATTCCAAGTCATCTTAAAGGACAAGGCCACAAATGGAAATGAAGACATGGTTAACTTCCTCTGACAAGCTTCAGACAAGAGAACATTCAAGTCATTGTTCTCAGTTGCCCTGAGGGGAAAATGGAGACAGCCCTTCCACCAACAAGTAGGTTTCCCGGAATGAGGATGGGATGAGAGAGGGAGGCAGGAAATTACAAACCAGGAGCAGATTCTTATTCTAGGAGCTCTGGCTCCAGCCACCTCCAGGGAGAAGCACAAACAGACTCACACCTTGTCTGGAACTGAAGGCATTTGCACTTGTCATTCTGTGTTTGTGCTTCGGAGTTACATAACCGACTAAATGACAGAGATCATTAATCTTCCTGTGCAGGGAGCCAATGTATATCAGGCAGAAATTAAACTAAGGTAACCAAGTTAGTCAGTCACAGATGTGTGCAAAATGATAGTTTATCAAATGCTGCAGCCTTACGGATCTCATTCAGAATAATGAGAACACACAGTCTGGACCAGATAGTAAAGGGTTATTAGCAAGCTTTGCATGTCTTTCTTCCCTTGTTCTCCCCTCTTGTTCTGAGAATGGACCAGCCTTGCTGGGTTTATGAAATGTGTCATGAGATAAGTAATACAGAACACACCCAACTTGATGGGATACAAGTCCCACTCTGCCTTCACCAGCAGAATCTAGTTCCAAAAACACATCCCAAAGAGGCTACAAAAATGGTATGGCTTCGCATTTGGAAGCTAGATTGCAGAGAATGAAGCTGATAATTGCTTTAAAATGCAGACTGTAGAAAAAGGGAGAAATCAACAAAGATGATTATCTCCAACAAAGCCTCTCAGTGGCCAGAGTCAACTGTCATCAAGTTGGAAGGAGGAAAGTGGTTCCATGAATATTTGATAGTTAAATAAAGTAGGCCAGGCAGAGAACCCTGCAGATGTTTCTGGTGGACCATGTGATATTGCTGTACTAACCTTTTCCTTTTCTCCTCTCTCCCAAGAAGTTTAAATGCCTTTTAAAAACATATTAAAATTTAAGGCCCCTAGAGTAGAAAACAAACTCTGGCAGTTTCTACCATGCTGAAAAGATTTCAGGTATGGTCTCAGGAATGGCAAAAGGCTATTTCTGGAGGACAAGCCTAGCTAAGTATGTAGGAGGTCATCACCAGTAGACTTGGAAGCAGTCTCTTATTCCAACACAGTGAGAATCACCAGAAACCAACTGCACTTGCCAGGAGAGCATTTATCATATACAAATTGGAGTTCTTGGCTTTAAGACTATTAGGTCATTAATGATCTTTATTGTGATAAATCCAAAGGTCTTTTCCAGACCCTCATTCTTCTTGTCCTTGTTATAGCCTTTGACACTCTCAATCGTTCCTTCCTCCTAAATACTCTCTGCAAAGCTCTGAAGTAAATCTGGACTCTTCTTCTGAGTCCTTCAGTTCTAATAGGTCAGCATGTGACTTATCTTGCTGAGGCCCAGTTTTCCTGCCACCTCTGGACCAGGCTGTCAAGCACATACCCTACTCTTTTTCCAGCTTCTCTTTATGTGTTGTCTTATCTCATTAGAGTATAAACTCCTTGAGTACAAAGACTGTCTTGCTGCTTGTACATGTATCACTAATACAACACAGTTCCTGATATGCAGTAATTGCTTAATAAATGCTCCATCTATCTATGACAGGCCTCAAACCTATTATTGAATTAGGGGGTGTCTACCCTAAACATGTGAAGACTTCCCCCATGGAATGGGCAGATAAGAATAGTTTGTTTCAACAGCCATGAAGGCAGCTAAAGACGGTACTGTGGAGTGCTTAGAGCTTGGTCAGATGCCAGGGTCATCCACTGTATCCTGGGTCATTGCCAGTCATTTTGACTTTTGTCCTGCCACACTGGACTTTGATGACTCAGGAAGAGAGAGTGCAGCTGATGACTTTACGTAGCTCTACCTCACTCAAATACTATTCATTTACAAGTCAAGACATCACCCATACTGTCATTGGTCCTCTTTGAAAATGAAGGAGGAATAACACTTATCTGTCTGTTTGTCTATCCATCTGTCTATTTTATCTATTTGCCTATCTATCTATTGTCTATCTATCTATTGTATATTCTTAAAGATAATCATTTTGGCCTCTGTGAGAAGGATGGATTGGAGGAAGGGGCAACTTGAGACTGGGAGGCCGATTAGAAATCCGTTGCAACAATTCAGAAGAGGGGATGAAGACCCAAATTTAGGTGATAACTTTGTGAGTGAATAGAGGGGGTGTATATGAGAGATATAGGTAGGTAGGTAGAAGCAAGAATATTTGGCAGCTGACTGCATTATATTGTCTGGAGGGAGCCTGAGGAGTCAAGGATAAGAATGTGGGACGTGGCCAGCTTAAGAACCCTGAGAAGGAACAAGGACATAGCAAGAAGAACATGGAGTAAATGGCAGCAGGACACCTGTGTATGCTTCCCCTGGTCCCTAGATAGGACTTGGAGGCTTAGGCTGCCCTGTGGGGACACCTATCATTTATACCCACTAGTGTAAAGAACTGTATGTGGAACAGAAGCAGTTGGGAACTGCCAGAGACCTAAGATACCTAGAAGGCTGTGACTGCATGAAGAGCCAGTGTTGCCTCCTCTTGCCATAGCAGGAGAGGGAGAGGGAGAGGGAGGGAAAGAGATTTGAGTCTAAACCTCCAAACTATGTATCTTCCTAAATTTCTGCATTTGTATATATCTACAGGTTGGTTTGGGGCCATTTGAGTTTAGAAGGAGCCTTGAGTGGACAGCCTGAGTCATAGCTTTTAAAACATCTGATTTTATTTCTTTTGCTTCATTGTTCAAGAGTGAAAGGTTGTATATGTTTAAAACATTCTTGTGTGCTTAAACCTACTTTGCCATGTTCATATAGGCTCATTGAAGCAAAGAAGTAAAGGGAAGAGGCAAGAGTCTTCCAGTTGGTGTGTGGACTAATAGAAATGACCAACTATCAAAATCCACATGGATTGTACACCCTATGAATAACAAGATAATCAGAACTTCTTAACACTTGGAACCATTAAAAAAGTGAAATGGGCTGCCTCTTAAGTTGATGAGCTCTCTGTCACAGGTGGTGTCCCAGCAGAGACTGTTGGGCCATTTGTTGGGGATATTAGAATGGATTTCTTCCCATATGTGGGCCAGAGTAGATGACATCTAAGTGTCTTCCAACTCTGAGATTCTTTGAGGCAAAAAGTTACTAATGGTATACTTTGCCTATTTGGGAATATTTCTCAGGAATCCTTTGTTGACAAACAACACCCACACCATGGAAAAGTATTTCTCGTGTTGCTTTTGAAGCCTTTTACAATGGTTATTGAAACCTGACTTGCTAGGATTTGTATCGATTCTTCCAGGACAGGGATATGGGATACTGGGGGCATTTTGATGTGAGTGGGCCATGGTTAAGAGACAGGCAGGGGATATAGTAGATAGAAAATCTGAATACTATCTCCGACACTAGCTTTAAGTCACCTCATCTCTGTGCCTCAATTTCCTTATCTGCAGAATGAGGATACCTCTAAGGTCCCTTCCACCTCAAAATTTAGGGGACTGTGATTCTGTCACCACAAGGAATAAGTTGATGAAATTCTTATTATATCTATGATAAAATAACCCAACCATTACTCAATGGTATCAGATAATCTTCCTGTGTGTTCATAGGGGAAGAAAGTACAATTTCAAGGCCCCAGCCCATCTTAGTATTCTTCCCTCATAGAACTTCCAGCAGGATGAAGAGAAGAGAGCAATTACTCCCTTTTAAAGGCCATTGTGGTTTTAAGAAGAAGAATGCAGTATTTCTTCTTAGTAAGATATAGAAGCACCTTGCTGCTATTTGAGAGGCATTTGAGGGTATATGGAGTTAGGCCCAGATGAAAAGGGACAGACTCTGATCAAAAGCCAAGAATGGGCATTGTGCATGTATTCAGGTTAAGAGGAATGGTTTCATAAAAGATTGGCCTAGAAGCCGATGTGTGTTTCAAGATAAATGGTTCCACGGGTTTCAGTGATTGTCTCTCCTAGTCAGAGTAAATGGCTGTTTACCATGGCAACAGCTGCATCAGAGATACAGAGCACATTCCACAGGAAACACACTCAAGACCATGCAAGCTGAGCCTCTGACATTTTCTTTCTGCTTTCCTCTCATTGTTTTTTGAGCATCCTTCCTCCTGGAACACGTTCCCCATAGCATGCATGAAAACCTCACATAAACCTATTTCATCTTATAATTCTTACTAGTCTTGTACTCTCCATTTCTCAAGAGCTTTTCCATAATATGTAAATACAAATGAACTGCAACAAGGAATTTGAAAAGACTAGCTTTCAAAAAAAATTATCAGCTATGAGACATTAGGCAAGCAAATCACTTAACCTTTGAGTGTGCCCAAACAACTCTCTAAAATTCTAAGTTATAGAATTCTTGCTGATTTGCATTGGCAGAGAGGATTTCCTAATGAGGAGCTCTTTAGACCAATGAAGTCACAGGACCAGACCACTGCCCTACAACTGTCCACCACCCAAAAGTCCCTGATTAGAGCCCATCTGGAGTTTTATGTTCAGTTCTAGACACCACAACTTAGGAAGGACACAGACAAACTGGATAACATTCACAAGAGGGCAACCCAGATGGTCAAGGGCCTGGAGTCTTTACCGTGTGGATCTATTGAAAGAAATAGTAAAATTTAATATGGAGAAAAGACTTGAAAAAGCAATATTCAAGTTTTTGGAGAGCTGTCATATGGAGAGCGTCAGATTTGTTCTGTTTGGCCCCAGACAGCAGATCCAGTATCATTCAGTAGAAGTTGCAAAGAGGCAGATTTTGACTTGATTTCAGGAAAAACCTCCTACCACTTAAAATAATTAAAAAGGAGAATGGGCTTCCCTGGTAGAGGTCTTCAAGTAAAGCTAGATAGTCACTTGTCAGCCATGTCATCATGGGGATTTTTTTTCAAGTATGGGCTGTGGAGGTATCTTCAAAAACAAAAATGATGGTATTCTTGAGTACGTTATGTCTTTATGGAGAACTGCTGTCTGTCCATGACCTGAGCAGTCTTACAAATGGCATAATTATACCTCAACCTGTCATGGGGGGAAGTTGACCCAATCCTGAATCAATTGGTGGGGTGTAATGTAATGCCAAGGAAAGGCAACTTCCCAGGTTCAAAATACCAGCATAGGTGCTCACTATTTTATTCAGTGACAAACCAAGAACAGAGAAGATCAAAACATGACATCATTCAAAATACAGCATTTACTAAGCGTGATTAAATAATCTCCAAGTACTACCCCACCCCAGGACCTTCCAATCATTCAATCAATTACAAAGTCTCTGTTCTAAATACTTCTCCACCCCTAGGCTATACCTTAATTAAGTCCACCACAAAGCCCCTCTTCTCAAATGGAGATTAGTTTCCAAACATAAGGTCAAAAGTTCCCCACCCCTGGATCACAATTGAATCTACCCCAGAGTTACATCAAGTTTAAACACAGCACTTAATACCCAAATGGAGGTCTTTTCTTCATCTTGACATGAGGCAAGTTCTTAGCAATCTTAGTTCCTGGGGAGACAAGGCTTAGCAAAGCCACAAGATACATTGCCAGTCCCTTCATGAATTTATCCTCTGTCTGTAGAACAGTCCTAGAACCCCTGAACACATTAGCAAAGCCCTCTCCCAGGATTTCTGTAAACATACAACAAGAAAATCCTTCTTCAGGGCTTCTGAACCAACAGAAAGGCTCCCAGACCCCTGCAACAACAGCACTGTCCTTCACCAGTGGACAGTATTCACTCTGTCTGCAGGACAGTCTCCAGACCCCTGCAACAACAGCACTGTCCCTCACCAGTGGACAGTATTCACTCTCTGTCTGCAGGACAGTCTCAGGGCTTCTTAGCGAACAGCCAGGTTCCAGGACTTCTTCAACAAAAGGACTGTCTTTCACCAGTGGACAAATCTGGCAAAACAACATCAAAACAGACAGACAAAGTACCAGCAAAACAGCCATGTCTCCTCAGTCCTTGGCAGCTCAGGGGGCAGGTCTCAAAAGTCCAGGGCAATTCAAAGCGGCCACCAGCAATTCTCTTAGTCTCTCTCTCTCCACCAGATGCTGCTTCCAAAAAGATCTTCCGCCTCTCTCTAGTGTCTCTCCAAATCTACATCACCAGCTCCTCCCAGTTCAGGACTTTCTTTTCACATCAACAAGCCCATCCCACAGGTGGGATTAACAAGCTCTGGGTTTTAACATAATCAATTTGAAAACCAAGCCAATACAGGGGGAACTTTAAATGTCATTACTATCACATGGGGGCAGGTGCAGTGACACTGGGAGCTCCTTTCCTTGGTGACCATTACTGTCTATGACCTGAAATTAACCAGCAATGTGGCCAGAATGATCATAGCCATTGAGGCAGAGACAGATTCTCATTTGTATATTAGGTTAAGGCCTTTATTGGTCACTTTCACATCAACCATTGCCATGACTACTGGGCCCTACCTCCTTACCTGATACACAGAAGCAGCTGGTGTAGAAGTCCTTCACAAAAACAGAGACAAAAAAGTTATTTGTGTTATCTTCCCTTCCCAATGCCACTTGGAGATATAATCTTGTCCAGGCCTTCCCCCTTTTCTGCATCCATCCCAACTATATACTCAAACCATAATATAGGGGCAAACTTCTTTTATCACATATACGCATCTTAAAAGTTATCCAAACTGGATGTATTAATAGAAAACAAACCTGTACATATGTTCAAATTAGCTGACAAACATGGCATATTGATTTTCAGGAGATGCATTTGCTGTCCTCTATTAATGTCCTACCCTGATGCTTCATCGTGCATCATACAAACCTGACCTTGGATTTTGGAAGGTCAGGCAAGCAAAGTCAGACAAGTTTTTGAATACAGGACCAGGGTCCAATATTCAAGGAACATCTGGGAATGTAAGCATTCCAGAGCCTCAAAAAGTACTTAACAGAGAGTAGGCACCTAATAAGCGCTTGTAGAATTGAACTGAATATAGCACCAATAACCAGCAAGTCTAGAAGTACCATTCTGTTTCATCCATTGCAACTGGGGCATGGAACCAATGATTGCTGAGGACAGGATGATCTCTGAGTACTAGCTGAATAATGGGGCCATGATGGTAAACTACCAAGCTGAATACATGACTGTCAGTACTATTTCTTGGGCTGTAGGGGGGCACAGGTACCCATCTTCCCCAAATGGAACTAGGTTAGGGA
>NW_027186296.1:95954845-96129328 GCF_028583685.1 Petaurus breviceps papuanus | reverse complement strand
GTGTGTGTGTGTGTGTGTGACGTGGGGGTAGGTAGGAGATGGGGCACAGTGTGGACAGGAGTAGGAGCAACAGTCCTCCTTCTTACTCCCAAATTAACATGTGGCCAAATTTAGGCATTGACAAGTCATGTGTGAACTGGAAAGGGTTGGAAGCTCCTGTTCTAGGTTCCTCTAAGGCTCTAGCTTTTACCTGACTTTCTTGCTAAAAGTGACTATCAGTCACTTCTTGGCTCCCTTTTTAATTAGTATCTGACAAATATGTCACCCCAAACACAACTACTCTGTAGACTAGGGTGATTTGCCATGTTTGGGCAAACTCTAATTGCTGCACTTGAAAGGGACCTCCCAAAGGATGGAGTGCCATGCTGATTCTAAATACAACAACCCAAGTAATTACTAAGGCTTTTAAACCAGGCATTTAAACGAAAAGGAACTTCTGAACCCAAAGCTCAAACAAACTGCACCAACTTGTAAAAAGCCTGAACTGCCCTGAGCCCCAGTGCTAATTTTTTAAGCAATCAGAGAAGCAAACAATAACAGGAGAGCTAAGGCAAAGCAAAACGAAACCTATTGCTGCTAATTAGCTATGGGACCTTGGGAAACTCATTTCCACTCCCTGAACCTCAGTTTCCTTATTTGTAAAAGAAGATGTTTTGCCAGATGATTCCTAAGATCCAGCTCAAATATGACGTTCCACGTTTTCTAAAAAATTCTTCGATGGAATAAAACTTAGAACCTTAAAATAGTCAACTAGAGAAACTTGAAACAAACCAACATCATTAGCTTCAAGTCCTTGTCTGAAACTTCCTACAATTCCAAGGTCTGGATTAAAAGACCTCTAAGTCCAATTTGGGAAAACCATATTGAACAGAAATGAATGAACCAGCTCATCTTTTAGCTGAGACCATGCTGTGTGGTGGGAACTTGATTTTCTCAGGCCGGTACCCCTGCACCTACCATCTTGGTACAGCTGGGTTGTCTGAAAGAGGGAGACAGAAAGAAAGAAGTGACTAAGTAACAAGTAGAACCCAGTCCTAATTGTATTGGTGTTTGTTTATTTTGAAGGACCCACAGCCCCCCACTGTCTCTAGTATGTGGCAACTTTGACCCTTTTTAATTTCCTGAGCAAAGCTATTGCTAAGAATTCTGAAATGTGAAACAAATTCAGGTGAGCAGAGGGGAATAAGATGACTTAGAGGACAGTCCCCTCTGGTGGGCTGTAGTCATGCCAAGAGAGGAAGTGACCTTTCCCCAAAGAGCCCAGCTAGGGTGCAGCAGTAGAGGAAGATGGGCCCCAGGAGAGAGATGGTGGGAAGGGGAAGGGTGGCATCCCGGGCTAGACAAAGAAGTGGAGCCTCTGCATGGCACAAGGTCAGTGGAGGGACTATTTGGAATGGTGGGCAATTTTGGTGAAAGAGTGTTTTCTCTCCTGGATACTAGCACCGTGGGGAAAAACTATGTTAGGTTCTATGTTAGGTCTAGCTCAGCTTTTGGATCTATCAAGTCTTTCTAAATTGTAGAGAAAGGATTTCCTAGGAAATCTAGGAAATAAAGGTGCCTCCTTCCCCTTCCCTTTAAAAAAAAATCTGGTCTTCTGAAAAATGAGAACAGGGAGAAGCCAGGAAAGCATTTCTGAGAGCGCTGTGTGGAGGAGATGATAGCTTTGTTCTTTGTTTCGAGGCTCCTTTGTAACCTGACTAAGTAGCAGGTGCAACAAAATTGCCCTTGTCTAAGGCAATCATACAGGAGACAATGAAGCCCCTGCCCAATGAGGCTCAGCCACAGAGGCCAAAAGAAATGGAGAGGTCAGCGGCTTAGCCACGTGGGAAGTCCTGTCAATGAGACAGTCCCACCCTGAAGCAGCCCAGGCCAAGAAAGCAAAGTGCTTCCTTGGAGCAGGATTTTCTGGCTTTATTATGCAGAGAATTATCTCCAACCTGCAGTTAGTTCTCTTGGCTTATGAAGACACCACTTAAAAAGTGTGCACTGAGTGAACTCATCCTGTCAATCTGATTCTTGAGCAGCAAGCATAGAGAGTGATGTGACTTCTGTGGCGGAGGAGCACAGCGCTCCGGTCTTTTAGATTTCTGTACCCCTGGAGTATACAGGAAGGCAGGGGAGAGGGCTGGAATCCGTATCCATTTTTGGCCAATCTAAAGAAAAGGGATCCTTTTGAAATACGGAATTTGAGTCACTTATATTTTGCTAAAGCCTCGTGCTGGATTCAGCTTTGGTTTGGCACTTTCTGAGTTTTGTTTCCTTCTCCCACCAGGCAGAGTCCACTGGGAGAAGGGAGGTGGAGGCAGGTGCAGGCGGTAGCCAGTGGGATTCTGGTCCTGGCCTCGCCTTCCAGGCAGTGTTCCCAGTACTGTTTTGTCACCGATGGCAGCAAGGCAGTGGCTCCTAATTGTTTACAAAACCCCAGTGGTGGCTTCCAGCTGTGCTCCGGTAATGAGTGCTCTTTAATAAAGCAGCTACACAATGCCAGGCCTTGGCAGAGCTGCCAGGATGAATGAAATGGCAACATTGGGCCTCTGACTGAGGTCAACGGGAATGCCATCTTGGATTTTCACCACTTGCTCAGTTCCAAAGATATGGAGTTTGCTTTGGACTGCTTATTCTTCAAGCCTTACCAAGAGTGCTTTGAAGTCTCAGAGTTCTCCTTCCTCCCTCACCCCTGACTTCTAAGTTTCTGATGAAGCTCTTGAAGCATGAAAAGTATGGCTTGGGCAGCCAGCCCAGAATGCCGGGGAGGATGGGGCCATTGGAAAGCTTGGCTGCCAATTCTCCTGAGCCCTGTGTCCTGGTAGAGGCTGCCTGCTGTACAGTTTGTTTCCATATCAGCTGCTTGCATTTGTCAGCTCCCTGGTAGCCAAGCACTCATAAGAGGAAAGTTAAGCTAATTATCTTCCACCCGCCCCAATCCCCTTCCAAAGCCACAAAAATCTTTTAGTCACAAATCTACAGAGCCCAAAATGAATTGGAGAGTGGACAAGTGTCTGCTGAGCTTGGGGTGTAGACATAGTCAGTCTGGACAATAGTCGCTTGGTTTTTTAATCTAAGTCATTTTCCTGGGCTTTCTGCACAATCTCCATCATTCACCAGATAATGGTCACTTAACTTTGTTCTTCTATGTTGATAGTAGTTTCTCTGTCCTCTGAGTCATCCTTTCCCCTGGGGCCAAATAAATCTTTAAAATGTTTAACTTTTAGTATGTCATTCCCCTACCAAAAAAATCTGCAGTGGTTCCCCAACAATAGCCAAGGCCCTTTACCATCTTGCCCCAAACCTACATTTCCAACCTTACCTCATACCCTACACTTATCCAGATTACCCATGTCCCCAAAACACACCAGGAGGATTCTGCCACTGTACTTCTGCTCTTATTTCCCCCTCCATTTGGATGATCCTTATGTGGAGAGCTGGATTTAGAGCTGGATGATCTGGGTTTGAATCCCAGCTCTGCCATTTACCTTGGGCATTTTCCTTTACATGGAACTCTTTGTGATCTTGGGCAAGTAACTCCAGAACCCAGAACTTCATCTATAAAATTAAGCAGTTGGACTCAATGACATCTATGGTGCCTTCTAGCTCTGTTTATGATTCCAATTATCCACTGAGACTCAGTTCAATTATAGTATCATCTAAGAAACTTTCTCTAACTATTCTTCCAACTAATGCCTGGTGCTCCTTCCCTTCTCTGAATTTCTAGAGTATCTGTTCCTTATACCATTCAAATACTTGGTACCTACTGACTTGTTTGTTATTTGTCTTTTCACGTGTGTGTAATATTAATAATAACTAACATTTATGTAGCACTTATTATGCACTAGGTATTATGCTAAACATATTACAATTATCATCTCATTTGGTCCTCACAACATCCCTGGGAGAAAAGTACTATTATCATCTTCATTTTTACAGATGAAGAAGAAACTGAGGCAAATGGAAGTTAAGTGACTTGCCCAAAGTCGCGCAGCTAGTAAGCATCTGAGGTTAGATTTCAACTCAGATCTTCTTGAATCCAGGTCTAGAGCTCTGGCCATTGCGCCACCTAGCTGCCCTAAACTATAAGCTCCTTTAGGGCAATAACTATGCCTTATGTATCTTTGTATACCTCAACGTTTAGAGCAGTCTCCACCTCTTAGGTTCATATGAATTTTTTTACTGTCACCCACCACTTGCATTACTCTCCATAGCAACAGTGATCTCTAAGTGATCATGGACATCATTTAACTTGGAATGAGTGTGGCAATTTGGTGAGGAAAAATTTCCCAGAAATGAGAAGCAACACCAGACTGTCTTGGAGCTGATATACCTTGCCCCATCATACTTAACAAGCAAAAAAAATATCTATAATTTTAAAAAATTAGCCACACAGGTATGGAAATGACTGGATTTTATGCAGGATGCAGGTAGAGTCTCCCTAATTAATCTCCAAGATATTATCAGAAATTGAGGAAAGGAAAATTATAATATTGGCAGAAATGGACTATTAGAAATAATCAGTTTGATTCATGAAGACTGCTGTAAAGGGAAAGATTCCAGTTGGAAATGAAACTGTTCACACATACTGAAGTTAATGAAAGGCAGGTCCTGAAAAGAAGCCTGCATTTGTGCTTTTGAAAGATAAAAGGAACTGCCAAACTCTCTTTCTTTCTTCCTCCCTTCCTCCCTTCCTTTCTACTTTCTTTCCCTCTCCCTCTCCCTCTCCCTCTTCCTCTCCCTTTCTCTCTCTCTCTTTCCCCCCCCACTCTCTCTCTCCCCTTCTTCCTCTTCCCTGCTCTGTAAATGATATTTTCAGCATTCACAATGTCTCTGTGCTTTTTAAAAAATGCCTAGAGATTTCCATATCTCCTTCCTATGACAGTCAATGCCACTAGCTGACCCCACATAGTGGCCTTTACCTTGTGTGGGAGTACTGTATCTTCCCAGGGCCCTTCCTCTCTTGCTAGGTGCAAGGGAGGGTGAGTCTACAGACTAAGAAGAGGTCAATTATCATCAGTGGTAGTCAACCTCTGGTTAATTGCCTGTCTTATACAAATACGCAAGTGCAAAGAGATGAGCAAAATCCCTTAAATGGAGTGCTATTTTCTCAGGTACACAAAAGAAAAGATGCCTCTCCTGGAGATTATGGCCCAACACACTGGCTCAAGAAAATAAATTAAAAATTTACAACATAGAGAAATAAGGACTTGTCACAGGGAGGAGCTCCATAAAGAATGGCTTACTTGAACCATGTTTAAGCACATTCTCCCTTAGGGATGCTACTCTGTGATGCTTTCTACAAGATAAAAAGAGGGTCAGGTTTTTGTGCCCACACCCAGCACTGGGAGCAGTTCATCACTGTTTCCAGATGGGAGGAGCATCTTTTCTGCCCCAGAGCTGCAAGTATGGGGCATAACCCAAGGATGGGGCCTATGTTGCGTTCTTGAAATTCTGCATTTTCTTCTGGGCATACAGGGCTCTGTTGTGACTGTGTGGGTAATAATTAAGGCTCGTTGTCACTAGGAATCACAGGAATGATCCCAAGAACAGGCCCAGGTTAGTAACTGGGAATAAGACAGAACCAGATAGACCAATGATGTTAAACTCACTGGGCTTACTGCCTCCTGAACAAGCATGTACTGACCAGTTACCAGATCTCATTGGAAAGGTGTAGGAAGGAGATACCTGTGACTTAAATCAACCCCTTCTTCATCTCTGCTCCATTCCCTGCCACCAAAAATGGTTTAGGATGATGAGAGCAAGAAAATCTTCTTTTTTTCCAGTTTCACAAGAGATATTAAGGTCAGGAATCTGAGTTAAAGGGTCAGACTGATCTTGACAGTGTCCAGGATCATCCCAGTTCATAACAGAAGCACATAAAAGGGTAACTAACGTCTGACTAAAGAAGACAATGTAGGGGGGGGGGTGTAAATCCCGTGTTGCGAAGAGAGAGACAGGCAGGGACAAGGCCTGATCAACCACAAGGGCCATTACCAGGCCTATCAAAGAAGGGCTGGGACTGGATGGAGCAAGGTAAGAATCAAATGCAGGGCCCTTGGCAGGGGCAGCAAATACTCCTGAGACTACCAAACCATAGCCCAGAAATTTAAAAAGCCCCTATCTGGATCTCCAGGGACCAGGATGGCAGAGTGAACCCAGGCTGCTCCAACCCCCCCCCAAAAAAAACATAGTAATTATTGCCCCAGGGCAAAACCCTAAACAGTAAAGGCTTAGGAACCCTAGAGGAAGGGTGTGGCTAGTGCCCTGCCTCAAAATGGGTAGAAAGCAGACTGCAAAGACAAAGGCTCTGGAGTCCTACTATCATCAGAGGGAGGACCCAAATTCAGAGGGAGACAGTGTTGACTCCACACCCACAGCTAAAGCCTCAACAGGTAACTGGTCTCAAGCACAGAAAGGTTTCCTAGATGAGCTCAAAAGGAACTTTGAAAACCAAATGAGAGAGATAGAAGATAAAATGAATAATTCTTTTAAAATCAAAGCTGCAAAATTAGAAAAACATTACAAGGAAGACAACAGCTCCTTAAAAAGAAAAATGTGTGATATGGAAAAGGAGCTCCAAAAACTAACTAAGGAAAATAATTTGTTAAAAACTAGAAGACAATGTAAACATATGTTGTAGGAAGAAAAACAATGGGAAATAAATGTAATCAAAGTCTTTTGAGTTGGAAGGGGTGGTGATGGGAGGAGGGTCAGATGTATAAAGTCTTATACTGATTTTTTAAAGGAGCTCTCTGAACCTTTTTGGTTTATTCTATTAGAGTTGTTAAAATTCCTTCTCTGTCAGAGGAAAACTTTTCTGGAGAAACTATCCTGGAATGTCTAAGCTATGGGTTATCTGGATAAGATTCCTGCATATCTTCTAAGAAAGAGATGTGCGTGGGGTGGAGCCAAGATGTAGAACAAAGGCAAGGACTCACCCGAACTCTCCCAAATTCCCCTCTAAACAGCATTAAAATAATGCCTCACAATGAATTCTGAGTCAACAGAACAATCAACAAAAGGATGGAGTGAAATAATTTTCCAGTCCAAGACAACTGAGAAGATTGGCAGAAGGGTCTGCTTCACTGGGGCGAAAATGGAGCACAGTTCAGTGTAGGCTGAGCCCTGGCAAGCCAGCAGCACACCTTGGGAGTGACCAAATTGGTAGTGGCAGGTTCTGGAGCTCTCAGCCCACAGACAGCAAGAGATTCAGACAATTGGGCAGAAGGAGATTACCAGGGACCCTTTGCTGGCACAGGGAGCAGGACTCTGTTACATTACCCACATGGGGTTCTAGGTTGCAATCTTAGGGCAAGGAGGAACACTAGCAAGAAAAGGGACCCTGGTCACAGTTCCAGGGCAGAAAAGAATGCTTTTGATCACTCACACACCAGGGCACAGGCCAGTAGAAGAGTGACCCCACTTCTTAGATCATACCACTTTAGAAGAACTGAAAACTTACAGACTCCCAGAACTTGCTCTGCAAACAGCAGCATGAAAAATATGAAGCTTGGGATAGTGCCCTCTCTATCCTGGAGTAGAGTCCAACTTCAACATAAAGTTAAAAGTAAAAAAATAGGCTGGGGAAATGAGCAAACAATTTAAAAAATAATAACCTGACTATAGGAAGTTACTGTGGTGACAGTGAAGATCCAAATACAAATTAAGAAGAAGAGAACAACATCAGAACATCCAAAGTCTCAGAGAAAAATGTGAATTAGTCCCAGGTCCCCCCAAAAGAATTCCTGGAAGAGCTCAAAAAAAGAATTTAAAAATCAAATGAAAAAAAGGCAGAGGAAAAATTGGGAAAAGAAATGAGAGTGATGATGCAAGAAAATAATGAAAAAAGAGTCAACAGTTTGATAAAGGGGGCACAAAAAAATACTGAACAAAATAACACCTTAAAAAACAGAATAGGTCAAATGGTAAAAGAGGAACAAAAATCCATTGAAGAGAAAAACAACTTAAAAATCAGAATTGGCCAAATGGAAAAATAGGTATAAAAATCCACTGAAGAAAAGCATTCTTTAAGTAGAATTGGCCAAATAGAGGTATGAAAGGAGGTATGAAAGATCATTAAAGAAAATAATTTCTTAAAAATTAGAATTGGGCAAGTGGAAGCTAATAACTCTAGAAGACATCAAGAAATAATAAAACAAAATCAAAAGAATGAAAAAATAGACAAATATGTGAAATATCTCATTGGAAAAACAACTGACCTGAAAAATAGATTGAGGAGACAATTTAAGAATTATCTGACTACCTGAAAGCCATGATTTAAAAAAAAGTGCCTACACATTATTTTTCAAGAAATTATCAGGGGCGGCCAGGTAGCACAGCGAGTAAGAGCACTGGCTCCAGTGTTGAGAAGACCTGGAGATCGAATCCCGGGCTCAGACCCTTACCACCCACCCAGAAACACCTGGCCGTGTAACCTTGAGCAAGTTACTTAACCCCAATTGCTTAGGGGCGGCCAGGTGGCTCAGCGAGTAAGAGCACTGGCTCCAGTGTCAGGATGACCTGGATCAAATCCGGGCTCAGATACTCAGCACCACATCCAGAAATAACTGGCCATGTAACCTTTAGCAAGTTACTTAACCCCGATTGCTTTAAAAAAAAAAAAAAGAAATTATCAAGGAAAACTGCCTCTATTTCCTAGAACCAAAGGGTAAAATAGAACTGGAAAGAGTCCACAGATCACTTCCTGAAAGAAATCCCAAAATAAAAACTCCCAGGAATATTATAGCCAAATTCTAGAGCTCCCAGGTCAAGGAGAAAATATTGCAAGCAGCTAGAAACCAATAATTCAAATATTGTGGAGCCACAGTTGGGATCACACAAGATTTAGCAGCTTCTACATTAAAGGATCAAAGAACTAAGGATGTGATATTCCAGAGGGCAAAGGAGCTAGGTTTATAACCAAGAATCACCTACCCAGCAAAACTCAATATAAGCCTTCAAAGGGGAAAATGGATATTTAATTAAGTGGAAGACTTTCAAGAATTCCTGGTGGAAAGACCAGAGCTATAGAAAATTTGACTTTCAAATACAAGACTCAAAAGAAGCATAAAAAAGTAAACAGAAAGAGAAATCATAAGAGATTCAATAAGTTTACATTTCTACATGGTAAGATAATGCTTGTATCTTCTAAGAACTTTAGTTAGGAGTATACACAGGATGAGGGAAATCTTTGTGGAGCAGGGGGCACTTGAAGTAGGTCCTAAAGGAAACCAGGATTTCTAAGGACTGAGATAAGGAGATAGTGTTTTCTAGGCAATAAAGGATCACCAATGGAAAGGCATAGAGATAAGACTTGGGGTATGGTATATACAGAATACTAAGTAGGCCATTGTAATTGTATTGAAGAGAGTAAGGACTGGAGTAATGTAGGAAAAGACTGGAAAAATGGGAAGGGGCCTGGCTTTGGACAAATTTAAATGTCAGACCCTAGAGGCAATTATCATGTTTGATCATGATAACAACCTTGTGAGGTACAAAGGGCAGGTATTTATCTCTATTTCATAAATAATGGACTAATGTCCAGATAGGAACAGTGATTTCCCCAAACTCAATATGGTATTGTATGTAGAAGTCAGTCAAACCTTTAACACTCTCTAAGACTTCATATAAGAAGGAATGTAAAAACATTGACCAGGTTAGCTTTAAAACAGAAATGAAAGACTGGTTTAAGATTTGGAGAACTGCAAAGATTATAGACCATATAATAATAAAAACAATTAAAAAAATAAACAAGGTAAAAAAAACTATGCTGGATCAGACATGGAAGTTTTGTTGGAAAGATGTTTGCTTTGTATGGATGTATCCATCACATGTGCAAAATAAAGAAATAAGGGAACTACTGAAATAATTTTGGTGATCAGTCAGATACAGAGGGAACAACTTTTCCCATTGCCTACACTTATGAGGTTCCTACATATACTTGGAAATAATCCAATTAGAGAATTGTAATTTAAAACAACTCTGAGGTGCTATCTCATACCTATCAGATTGGCTAATATGACAGAAAAAGAAAATGATAAATATTGGAGGAAATGTGGGAAAATTGGATCACTAGTGCATGGTTGTTAGAGGTATGAACTGATCCAACCATTCTGGAGAGCATATCCTTTGATTCCACAATACCACTGCTAGGTCTGTAGCACAAAGAGATCAAAGAAAGGACCTATTTATATAAGAGTGTTCACAGATGCTCTTTTTGTGGTGGCTAAGAATTGGAAATTGAAGGAATTTCCATGAATTGAAGAATGGTTGAATAAGCTGTGGTATATGATTGTGATGGAATACTATTGTGCGATCAGCAGGCTGCTTTTAGAAAGAATCTGACTCAAGGAATTGTGGAATTGAATCCTGTAAACTAAAAGGAAACAAACAAATTAATTTAAAAAATTTTTAAAAAAGAATCTGGAAAGACTTACATGAACTGATGCAAAGTGAAGTGAGCAGAACCAGGAGAACATTGTACATATTAACAGCAATACTGTACAATAAGCAACTGTGAATGACTTAGCTATTCTCAGCAATACAATGATCCAAGATAATCCCAAAGGACTCATGATGAAAATACTGTCCACCTTTAGAGAAAGAATTGATGGAGTCTGAATACAGACTGAAGCATACTATTCTTCTTTTTCTTTCCTTCCTTCCATCCTACCTTCCTTCCTTCCTTCCTCCCTCCCTCTCTTCCATTCCATTCCGTTCCATTCCGTTCTGTTCCCTTCCCTTCCCTTTTCTTCCCTTTCTTATATTATTCCATAAAATGATGAATATGGAAATATGGTTTGCATGAATGTTCATGTATAATTTATATCAGATTGCTTACCATCTCAGGGAGGGGGGAGCAGAGGAAGGGAAGGAGAGAATTTGGAACTCAAAATTTTAAAAAATGTTAAAAATTGTTTTTACATATAATTGGGGGAAAATAGTATATTTTTTTAAAGAAAATAATCCACAACTAATTAATTCACATGATTTTCTTTCCTCCCAGGGATACTACGTAGGTGAGAAAGGAAGATGGAAGTAGTTATTGTCCTTCCTTCAGTCAGATTTCTCCCCATTTCCTACTATTTCTGAAGCAGCTATAAGAGGGAACAAGTGATTACTATTTTGTAGAAAGTAATCAGATCATAGGATCATACATAGACCTAGAGCTGGAAGAGACATCAGAAGGTCATATAATCCAGTCTTCTCATTTTACAGATGAAGAAACTAGGGAAGATGAGTGATTTATCCAAGCTCACACGGGTCATAGGTATGTGGCAGAGGCAAGATTTAAACCAGAATCCTTTGATTCCAGAGCTGGTCATCTTTCCACTGTTCCATGGTAGTGAGTAGACAGAGTGCTGGCTTATGCGGCTGGGAGGCCAGCCTAGGGATGGCTGAAGGGAAGGCAAGAAGGAGATGTGGTAGTAGCATTGAGGGTGTATTCAAGGTGAAAGTGATTGATTAGGGAGCCTGCGTCTGTGGCTGTATGTTTCACGTATGACCTTGATAAAGTAAAAATGAGCATTGGGATGTTTCTGCAATGGGCTGAGAGTCTGGCCAGTATGGAGGTTGGGGGCTTAGACCTTTGTTTGTGTGTTTGAAAGTATCAGTTCAAGAGAAAGTGACAGTGGATCAGCCACTGGAGACCTGGACCCCCGGAGGCACTGTGGTGTGAGCTTGGCCTGTTTGTAACCCCTTTTCCCCTGCCTTTGTGCCCCAAGCCCTCCCCATACAGTACAGAGCAAATGATAATGAAAAGGTGGAAGATGAGATTTTGTCTACTATAACTTATCTAAATCACGGGCAGCAGAGATAACCTCTGGGTTTCTGTTTCAGAAGATTCCCTGGAGAGGGCTGGAGGAGGGACAGAAAGTCTTACACCTCTTTTGTAGGAAAAAACCTTTCACGAAACAAATTATAGATATAAATCATCCCAGCGGGATACACATCCCTGGCTAGCTGTTGAGCAAAATGACCAAGAGACTCCAGGCCACATGAAAGGCGTTTGGTCCAGCTTGCCAGGCGGGGGAATTTTAGCACTCTTACTGAATAGAGCAGGTGATGAGTTTTTATTTATTTGGCATGTTTGCCACTTTGAAACCACCTTGCTGGGGAATAATGAAATAAGTCCCTGTTGCCATTTTTTGGGGGTAGTGGCGATGGTGGGGACTTTAAAAGGCTTCATTTTCATTTTCAACAGCTCCTTGGAGTATTCACTGAGTTTAATTAGCAGGATGAGATGACTGGGAGGAAGGATTGGATGAAAAAAAAATTAAATTAGATTTAAAAACTGCTGTTTTCTCCCCTTGAAGTTCCATAATGATGAAAGCAGGGGGGGTATATCTTGTGTGATACAGCCTGTTTATTTATGTTTAACTAGGCAGTACTCAACACAAAACCATGTAACTTTTTTTTCCAGGGGTAGATGATAGGTTTTTAGCATGATGTAGTCACAGAATCATGGCATGGTAGGGCTAGAAATCGAGATTACTTTGCTCTATCCCCTTGTTCTGCCAAGGATGAACTGAGGCCCACAGAGAAGAAATAGATCATCTGGGCTATGGGACAACTTAAAAATAGAACGCGCTGGGGATGTTTCCCTGATGTAGCCTAGATTCTGTCTAGTCATCATTATGTATGTGAGGAAGGAATGACTATGTTTTCTCAAGAACAACCTGAAACCCATATTGCTGGGACATGGTCAGCCCTGTGTTTCCTATGTGACCATGGGAAAGTCATTCCTCTAGGCCTCAGTTTCCTCATCTGTAAAGTGAAGACTGGACTAGAAGATTTCTAAGCTCCTTTCCAGATCTAAAGCCCTGTGACTTGGTGGATTTTTTGTCAATCATTTGACACTGTTTGTTCCCCAGGACACAGGGCTTCTTATGGGTATTTATTGAAATACATTTATATATAATATATTAATCAATATTATATACACATATATTTATATGCACATATATTAACATATACATCTATTCACATGCATAATCTATTCATATATGTATACGAACATTTATATGTACACACATATGCCTGTGTAGAAACAGGTTTGTATATGTATATATACTCCTATATTATACATATATGCATATATAGGAATTATATATGAATACATGCATGTTTTATATGCATTGCTTCTGTAGATATACATCCCAGAGAGAGACAGAGGAGAGGGGTGGCCTGAGCCTGCCTTGAAGCCTGAAAGATGTGGGTTCAAGTGTTGCCTCTGACATATACTGGCTCTATGACCCTGGGACAAGACATTTAACCACCTAGGGCTCTGAGGCAGTGGAAACAGGGGTCAGTAATCTGTACATAAAGAACCCTGTGGGCCTCCTATGGTCTTGGTTTTAAAATATAATGGTCATATCTATCTTTCATTTAATTTTTATTTATTTAGTCAAATATTTAAAATATGTATTATTAAAATATTAATATCAAATGCTGAAATATTTTAAAATATTTTTAAAATTCCTAATTACACTTTAATCTGGTTGGGGCTTCACTGGGGAGCATTGCTGGTGGTTGCAGCCATGGGCCTCCTGTTTGTCACTTCTGTTTTATGACAACTAAGGCTATGAGTTTCAGAGAGAGTGCTCACCTGCACTGGTGGAGAGAGTTTCCTTGTTTGGGAGCACCCTATACCAATGAAATCATGCATCCAATCTTTATCCCTTTGACTGCCAAAGAACAACAGTGAGGAAAGAACTTATGTAAACCTCAAAGTGCTATAGAAACATGAGTTATTGTTGTTGATTTAAATGCCAACTTGACTGACACCCAAGGGTAACAGAAATAGCAGCTGCAAATACTTTTTTTTACTTTGAAGGACAAGGAACCCAGGGCTAAAAACAGAAGAATGAAACAGAATTGGCTGCCTTTTCATTTAAGAGCCTTATCCTGCCAACCCAGTTCATAAAGAGAACACTCATCTGGTATGCTTTATCATGAAATATGGGGTGATGGGAACATCCCATGGTTCTCATCATTATCATTCTGGCAGATGTATATACTATAACATTAAAGCCACAGAGAGAAGTACCAAAAAGACATAAGCTCACATAGGTTTTGGATTGGTCGCTCCAAGGGCCTAGAGGGCTAGGCTATTCTATCTTGGCACTACCTGTTGCACAAGAAGAAAAATCAACCTGGAGGGGTGAAGCCAAGATGGTGGAGTAGAAGCACAAATTTGGCATGAGCTCCCACTCCAATCACTTCCAATACATGTAAAAAAAGTGACTCTAAACAAATTTTAGAGCTATAGAACCCACAAAGTGACATAGAGAAACAAATCTCCTACTGAAGGTAGCCCAGCAGGCCAACAGAAAGGGTATATTGCACCAGGCTGGGAGCCAAGCACAGTCCCACATGAGCTGGGTGGTTCTGGCCCCAGGGTGGCCCTGAGCAGCGGCAGCCAGAGCAGACTTCAGGAGAGTGAATCACCAGCAGCTGTGGCAGCTTCCAGATTTCTCAACTCATAAATGCTAAAGACAAAGTAAATGGTCAGTGTGGAACTCTGTTGGAACAGGAGGGAACAGAAGAACAGGGTCCAGCCCCTGCCCCTGAGGCAAGAAGTGGCAGAGGCATGGTGGCTGCGCTGTGTGGCTACCTCATGAGCTCCTGGCCTGAAAATCATAGGGGGACAAAGCAACCATTCAGAGGGTAATAACTCTTGCTTTAATCTGCTTGGATATGGGTTACAGTCTTGGGTGGTGGTCCTGGGGTGTGTGGCCAGTGTGCCAGAGCTTGTGTGGGCTGTAAAGAGGGCACCCTCCTAATAGCTCTGGCAGTTACAAAAACCCCAACGATTTGGGACAAAGCTCTCTCCATTCTGGAGGCAGAGTTCTCCCATGGGAAAGAGCTCAAAAGTCAAATAATTGGCTGGCAATATGAGCAAGCAGAGGAAGTACAAACAGACCATAGAATCCCTTTTGGGGGATAAAAATGATCAAGGCATGGAGCAGGAGGAAGACAGCAAAGTCAGAACCCCTGCATCAAAAGCATCCAAGAAAAATATGTATTGATTACAGGCCATGGAGGAGCTCAAGAAGGATTTTGAAAAAAACCTGAATTTGCCAGATGGAAAAGGAATTTCAAAAACTCACTGAAGAGAATAACTCCTTCAAAATTAGATTGGAGCAACTGGAAGCTAATGACTTTATAAGAAATCAAGATACTATAAAACAGATCCAAACAAATGAAAAAATAGAAGGCAATGTGAAATATCTCATTGGAAAAACTGCTGACCTGGAAAATAGATCCAGGAGAGATAATTTAAAAATTATTGGACTACCCAAGAGCTGTGATCAAAAAAAGAGCATAGACACCATCTTTCAAGAAATTATCAAGCAAAATTTCCCTGATATTCTAGAACCAGAGGGCAAAATAGAAATTGAAAGAATTCACCAATCACCTCTTGAAAAAGATCCCAAAAAGAAAACTCCTAGGAATATTATAACCAAATTCCAGAGTTCCCAGGTCAAGGGAATCCTGCAAGCAATCAGGAAGAAACAATTTGAGTACTGTGGAAACACAATCAGGATAACACAAGATTCTACATTAAGGGATCGAAGGGCTTAGAATATGATATTCCAGAGGTCAAAGGAGCTAGGACTAAAACCAAGAATCACCTACCCAGCAAAATTGAGTAAAATGCTACAGGGGAAAATATGGTCATTCAATGAAATAGAGTATTTTCAAGCATTCTTGATGAAAAAACCAGAGCTGAACAGAAAATTTGACTTTCAACTACAAGAAGCAAGAGAAGCATGAGAAGGTAAACAGGAAAAATAAATCATAAGGAACTTATTAAAGTTGAACAATTTATATTCCTACATGGAAAAATCATAATTGTAACTCATAAGACTGTTCTCAGTATGAGGATAGTTGAAGGGAATATATATGTATACATACATATATGTATGTATAGAAGGATGTATGTATATATAAATATATATGTGAGCATATGTATGTTCATGTATACATAGAGGGCACATGATGAGTTGAATATGAAGGGATGATATCTAAAAAATAAAATGAAGAGGTGAGAGAGGAATTTATTAGGAGAAAGAGAAAGGGAAAGATAGATTAGGATAAATTATCTCATATAAAAGAGGCAAAACTCTTACAATGGAGGGGAAGAGCAGGAAGGGCTGGGACAACCTTATTCTCATTGAATTTGGCTTAAGCAGGGAATGACATACACACTCAATTGGGTATCTCGCCCTCAGAAAAATAGGGGGCAGGGGATAAGAGGGGGGATGATAGACGGGAGGGAAGATTGGGGGAGAGGGTAGTTAAAGCAAACATTTTTGAAAGGAGATAGGGTCAAAGGAGAAAATGGAATAAGTGAGGGGCAGGATAGGATGGAGAGAAATATAGTTAGTCTTCCACAATATAACTACTATGGAAATGATTTGGGTAACTACACATATGCAACCTATATTGAATTGCTTATCTTCCTAGTGGGGGTAGGTGAGGAGGGAAGAAGGGAAAAAATCTGGAACTCAAAGTTTTTAAAAAACAAATGTTTAAAAAAATTGTTTTTTACATGCAACTGGGAAATAAGATATATAGGCACTGGGGTATAGAAATCCATCTTTGACGTACTAGAAAGTTAGGCGAGTGATGGGGGGGATATAAGAGAGAACAGAATGGGGGAAGGGGTATTCAGTAGGCTCACTCTTTTGGGGTGGGGGTAGAGGAAAGACAGGGAGAAATATTGTAACTCAAAATCTTATGGAAATGAATGTTGAAAACTAAAATTAAATAAATAAAGTTTTTAAAAGATATTAAAAAAAAAGAAAAATAAGCCTTTTTGTTCACTGATCTTTTTGTTCTCAGAGTTGTCTTTAAGGGTCATTCAGTGCCACCAGAACAAGGAGAAGGAGGTAAAGGCCATGGGGCAAATCTCAGCGTCAAACTGTCAAACCCCATCTCCATTACTTCCCCAGCCCCTCAAACTGGTATTTAGTTACAGAAGAAGGAACATCAGATTTGGAGACAGAGGACCTAGGTTCTAGGACTAGCTTGGTTTCACCTGTGTGCCTTTGGGAAAATCATTGCTTCTTTCAGGGCCTCAGTATTTTTTTCTGGACCCTGTGGATATCCTCCTCAGTCTGGGTTCATGGCATGTTTTGGGTCTGCATCCACACAAAAGCAAAGCTCACAAATCTACACCAATGCTCCTTTCATCAGATTTGACCAAGTTAAAAGCAAAAGACGATTAATTAATAAGCATCCTAAAATATATAACAAGGAAAATCCAACCCTTCCCTGCCACACATTACACACAGAAAATATATTCTCCCACAGATCGACACCAAGGGCTGTGTTCTACTTCCTTATACTAAGTCCAATCTCATTCCCCCTCTTTACATCACAGGAGAAGGACCCAGGCATTTTACTCACCAAATCTTGCAAGTCAATTTTGGCAGCAGCCCTTTGGTGAGGCCTACTCTTGTAGCCACCCAGGTCTGGGGTGGGGCATCAAGCCATCGCTATGGCTTCCAAATGGTCCCTCTGACTGACTCTGCAGTAGAGTAAGGAGAGAGGACTCAGTTGCTCATAAAGAGGAACAGGAAACCTTGTTGCAGTTCCTGGCATGCATAACGATAGGGGAGCATTGAAGGCAGCAGCCTGGCTTCTCTGCATGAGGACACAGCAGAGGGAAATCCTAGAACTCATAGCCACAGTGCTCCTGGTGGATTCCACTCTCTATGCTAATTACAGGAGGCATAGGGCATTGTGGTCATGACCTCTCCAGCTCTCTTTGGGGAAAACGCACGCCACCACCTCCACCACCTCCACCACCACCACAATAGTAACAACCCAAACTCCCAGAGACTATGCCAAGTGACCCAAGTACTTTCTCTGTGATGTTGAGGACCCTTTCAAGTAACCTGGACCAGAAGACATATAGACATATCTTCAGGTTCTGAAAGAACTGATAGGTAAGATTGCTGTCAGCAATATTTGAAAGATACTGGAAAAGGGGAACTTTTCGGTGATATTTTGAAAGATCCTACAAAACCATAAGATTGGAGGACAAATGTTTTGCTTTTCAAAAAATGGGAAGAGAACAAAGTCTACAAACTATAGGCCAGTGAGTTTGACTTTGATTCCTGGGAAAGCTCCAGAATAAACCATTAAAGGATGGTTCGTTAACACATAGAAAAAGAAGCAACAGTTGTAATAAGCTAGAATTTCTTCATCAAAAACAGGTCTTGCCAGACTAATCTCATTTCCTTTTTTGTTGGAATTACTAAATTAGTAGATTGGAGGAATGTTGTGGATATCACTTAGCTAGATTTTAGTAAAGTCATATTTCCTACTGTTCTTATGGAGAAAATAGAGAGAGCTGTTATAGATAATAACACAATTGGATAGATTCAGGACTGGTTGGATGATTGGACTTCAAAAGTGTTTGTTAACAGCTCAATGTCAGGTTGGCAGGAGGTCTACAGAGTAGTACCACAGGATCTGTGCTTAGTCCTGTGCTGTTTGATAGTTTTATCCATGATTTGTTTAAAGACATACATGGTATATCCATCATACAAATGTGGGAAGAATAGCTAACACACTGGTAGACAAAGTCAATCCAAAAGATTCATAAATGCAAAGTCTTGCATTTGGTTACAAAAAATCAACTTCCCAAGTGTGAGATGATAGGGGAGACATGGTCCAATGGTAGTTTGTCTGAAAAAGATCAGGGGGTTTTAGTGGCCTGCAAGCTCAGTGTGATGTGGCAGTCAAAAAATCTTTCAGGAATAAGGTGATGATAGCTTCACTATATTCTGCCTTTGTCTGCCAATACGCATGGAGTATTACATTCAGTTCTGGGCAACAGTTTAAGGAGGACAGTGTCCAAAAGTTTAAGGATGGAGAAAGTCTTTGAGTTCATGTCATACTGTTGCTTGAAGGACCTGGTCAATTTTAGCCAAGAGAAGAGCAGCTCTGTAGGGACATGATAACTAGCTTCAAATATCTGAAGGGCTGTCACGTGGAGAATTAATTAGACTTGTTCTGCTTGGTCCCAGAGGGCACAACCAGGAGCAGCGGGTGGAAGCTGTACAGAAGGCAGCTTAGGCTCATGTCAGGGAAAGCTTCCTGGACATTGGAGATGTCCAAAAGGGAATGGGTTGCCTAGAGAGGAGATGGATGTCCATTCCTTGAAGGTCTTCAGGCAAATCCTGGACAACCACTGGTTGAATATGTTATATTTGGGATTCCTTTAGAATGGGGATTCTTAACTTTTTTGTGTGTGTCTCAGACCTTCTGGTTGTATGGTTAAATCTATGAATCCCTCTGACTGCCCATCTCTCTGTCTGTTTCTCTCTCTCTCCATACTTATACATACACACATATATAAATATAACACAAATATATGACATATGTACATGTATGCATGTATATATACTTGTGTTATATTTATATATCTGTAGATACATATATGCGAATATCTATAATAGATAATTTAGTATAATATCTCTATATATTTTTAAAAACTTAGCAAGTTTGTGGCCCCCTTGAAATCTATTCATAGACACATTCTGGGGTCAGTAGACCCCAGGTTGGAACCCCAACTTTAGTGAATGGGTTGGATTAAGTGACTGCTGAGGTTCCTTCCAACTCCCCAATTCTGTGATTCCATGATTCAATCAGTGAAGCATAGGGGAGATTCCATGATGCAATCAGTAAAGCATAGGGGAGTCCAGAGAGTCTGTGCCTACCCAGACATGCCCCTTACATGAGCATGATCCTTTCAAATTTATAACCTATGATTCTATAATACGAATAGCTCATATTCACATAGAGTTTATACATTTTTAAGTACTCCCTTCACAATCCTGTTATGCAAGTAGACACCAGATTAAAATGAAGATTCAGGGCTGCCTTACAGGAGAAAATAAGGCACAAAAAGTGACAACAGCTTGAGCCTTATTAAAACTTTGTATCTACCCCCAGAGTTTGGCATTGTGGTCTATGTATAGTGGACACTTCATGCTTTCAAAAATTGTATTGAGGGGGTATTTATGGAAAAAGAAAGTGTATTTCATCTTGCTTTGCCTTTCCTAATGGCACTGTATATATGATGTATATGGATGATTGTATGTAGAAAATCGTCAGTAATTCTTTAGAATGAGCTGGCCACCTCCTCTTCTACCAAGTGTCTCTGAAGGCAAGCAGTGCCTTGCTGTAATGGCAATGGGAATTTGAAGATCTTCCCTGCCCCTTAATAGGCTGAATGTAATCACATGGAGCCTGTGGTGGGAAGAGCTTGCTAAATGGGTGGAACAGAGCCCAGAGGAAGCTGGAAGTCAGAGAAGTTAGAGTGGCAAGAGGAGAGGACACAGGCAAGGAGACACCTAGACTTGTGAGTGTTTGTTTGTGGGAAGGCTAAAGGATAATGTGTCTCCCTGCTGTTTTATAGTATATTAACTTCTTTGTTGCTATGATGGATTCAGTTTTCTGGTGTTGGAATTTGGCTTTCTGGTTTTGAGATTTGGCTTTCTGCTGTCTGAATAAATGTTTTTTTCTGTCTTCTATATGTAGAGTCTATTATATTTTGCTATTCAGAACTGTGCTGGCATATTCATAATTGCCATCAGTGCTGTGAATATTGTGTTGGTCCTATACTTGCCTTGCACAGAAAGCAGGGCCTTGCACAACCAAGATCACAGCCCTGGACTGATTTACTCTAATTTGTCATACCTAGTGCTTGACTATGCCAATCCTAAATTTGTATGTCTTGGGCTATTTGCCACACTCTTGTATTATAGCTCCATTTAGAAATGACACATTATCTTGTGCCGTTATGGTCCTCAAGTCTGGCCCTCTGGTCCATCAATATAGGTTCATTATGGTTTGAGGATAATTGAAAGGACCTTGTCATTGTATCCAGTTACATATTTATCTTGTGCAGGTGGATGCCCCCTGGTGTTAGACTGTGTCTCTCAATTTGGCCAGTCTTCTTGAAAATATGTAGGATCACATGTGAGACTAGAAAGCATATGGAAATCACATCGACTCTTTTATAGTACTGAGGGAATGTAATCGAATTCAACAGAATTCAAATATTTGAAGTAGACTTCGATTGAATTCTACTTACAGTGGTTCAGTAATGTCACCGTGAGGTCATGAAGGAAAGACATATCAGCTCCTTGAGGAGCCATGAGTTATTGCTAACGAATGATAGGATTGTGAAATTCTAAGTGCTGGAAGGGACTTTCAAGACGACATAGAGACCAGTTTTCTCATTGTACAGATGAGGCACCTGGGGCCCAAAGTCACATAGCTAGTTAGAGTTCTCCTGCCTCCCAGTTCAGTGTGCTTTTCCCACTATGGTATAATGCCATTGATCTTGGTATCCCAGGCAGTAGCTAGTGCAGCAGCTTACATTTAGTCCCTACTTAGTCAATGCTTGTTGCTTTGATGCATATTGCTATTACCATGAACATTTCAGGAAATGTTCCCATAATAGGCTGGTAGAATTATTGTTTCCCTCCAAGCTCAGATATTGTCGCCAGGGAATTACTTAGGTGTTAGGGAGAAGAATGAGTCTCATGAAATCTAAAGCTGAGCTCCTTAAACAAAGAGAAGGTGGAAAACAACTCTAGGTGAAAGGGAAAAAACCTGTTCATTGATCAAATCCTATTTAGCATATAGGAGAGGCCTATGGAAGGTATATTCAGCCCAAACAAGGATGTCCCCTTTTGAGGTAGAACACCCTCCTGGTTCTTCATGCAATGAATGATAATTTAGCTAAACCCTGTTCTGCTTATAAGGGGTATTAACAGCAACAACAAACAAACAAACCCAACAACCCTACCCAGAGATGAGTGACTGTGTTATCAGCTAATTTAAATTAAATCTAATTTTCTTTAAATGTGTTTTTCTTAAAGTGTTCTCCATTGAGGTGAAATGTGAAACATCATACTGGGTAAGTGAGCTTTTACCTGCTGCTTTATAAAAAAACATGTTAATTGCCACCAGAAGAATCACCATCATAGCCTTAATTTGCTTTTCTTTGTATATATATATATTTTTTTATCATCTTGCCAACCACTAATAATGTACTGTTTACTTAATAAAGGCAAATGCCATCTAGCCAACTTCCATTACGTCAAGGACTAATTGATGTTAGGTCTTCCTTTGGAGAAAAGAACCATTGTGAAAGGGCTGTATTTTAACTGATTTTTTCTTTCCACTTACTGACTAGGCTAATAATCCAAAGCCTAGGTCAGAGACAGCATTGCAGAAAGGAATACCATGGACTCATTTCAGACATCATTTGTACACATTGCTTGCATGATGAAAATACTCTCAAAATAAAATTCAGGGCGGCTAGGTGGCACGGTGAATAGAGCACCAGCCCTGGAGTCAGGAGGACCTGAGTACAAATCTGGCCTCAGATACCTGACACACTTACGTGTGACTTTGGGCAAGTGACTTAACCCCAATTGCCCTCCAAAAAGCAAAATAAAAAATAAAATTCAGAAGATATACTATCCCTCTCTCTGTCACCTTAGCAGAGGGTGATTTCTTAGGCCTTTCTTTCAATGCCCATTAAAAAGTTTTATAGCTACAGTTGGGAGATAGTGCCTGGCAGCCTGGTACATATGGGTGGGAAAAAGCTCTGAACTTGGAGTCACAGGACTTGAGTTTGAATCTTTCCTGCTACTTAACTTCCTGTGTGACTTTGGGCAAATCACTTAACCTCTCTGGGCCTCAGTTTCCTCAACTGTGAGGTGACAGGGTTGGACTAGGTGATTGCAAAGGTCCCTTCTACCATTAAGTCTGGGATACTCTGACTAGTTAATCACTCCACCAGAAAGGACACAGAAAGGACAATCCGCCAAATCCCAAATATCTCATTTTCAATCTTTCCCTTCCTTTGAACATTCTTGTTGTTGTTCTTGAGTTGCTTTTCTGTCATGTCCAACTCTTTGTGACCCTATTTGGGGTTTTCTTGGTAAAGATACTAGACTGGCTTGCCATTTCCTTTTCCAGCTCATTTTATAGATGAGGAAACTAAGGTAAACAGGGTTAAGTGACTTACCCAGGGTCACACAGCCAGTAAGTGTCTGAGGCCAGATTTGAACTCAGGAAGATGAATTTTTCCTAATTTCAAGCTTGTCACAATAATCACTGCCCACTGAACATTCTCATTTACTTATAAATAAATGTGAAATTTACAGAAATTCTGAAGTTTTTGAAGCAGCTATATAAAAATAAATAAATAAATGGGGGAGGTGGAGGGAAGAGGAATGGAAACATCTACAATATGTATTTTTCTTAATGCCCTATATATCTTTGTGTTTAGGAAGATAAAAACAGTTTCTGCATAATTTGGTTTGCTCATAATGCCCATCCTTAGTATATTTAAACATTAAAAAGTTTGGGAGAAAAAAACATGCTAAAAATAAGTGAAAAAAATTCCCCAAAAGGCAGAGCCCTTGAGCTATATTCATGTAGAATAGAGAGGGCCAGAACAGAGAGGGGCTTCCTTCACAAAATTCCAAAAGCTCTAGCAAAGGAAAGGCCCAGGTTATGCTCAGGTGATTGCATTTCTCTGGGCAAGAAACATATACCACTAATTGTGGTCTTGACAATAGTTTGCCTGTCTCTTGGATTCTTTCTGAGGACCCTAAAATTACTCACAGCCCAGACAGACCAGGAACCCCTAGTAGAGACAGCCATCTCCACACTTGGTCCATCAATTCTCTTGATGACATGGATTTCACTATGCCTGGCAGGTCAATTGTTAGTGGTTTCCCCAGCTACTTGTTTTGTTGGTGTTGTTCAGTTGTGTCGGTCTCTGTGACCCCATTTCAGTTGTGTCGGTCTCTGTGACCCCATTTGGGGTTTTCTTGGCACAGATACTGGAGTCGTTTGCCATTTCCTTCTCCAGCTCACTTTATGGATGAGGAAACTGAGGTAAACAGGGTTAAGTGACTTGCCCAGGGTCACACAGCTAGTGTCTAAGGCTACATTTGAACTCAGATCCTTCTCTCTCCAGTACCAGCATTCTATCCACTGTGCCACCTAGTTGCCCATATCTCTAGTAATCACCTAGTAAATGTGGTAGTTATTAGAATTTTCTCTCTGGCTGTCATTTGGTTGTCTGCTCATTATCAAATTTTAGGAAACGGATCCATCCAGATACCCAGAGAAAAGGCAGGGATAGGGAGTATGTTTGTGATGTCTTGTCTAAAAGTCTAAGAGTGGCACTTAACTCATCCTTGCTAGTCTACTGATGGGAATGGGGGTTAAGAGGTCATTGATATTTACCCTCTATTCCTTTAGAATGACTTACAGAGATTGCCCTGCTGTCCCTCCTTCAGGACCACACTTGAGCAGCTCAGAGATGAACAAACCACTTCTGTTGTTCCCCCTTTCATCCTTCTGAAGCACCCGGATATAATTGTGCAAATTAAGGACATACATACAAGACAGAAAGAACCCATATAGAATATGAGTTATAAATGCCCTGGTGCCAGGTCACTAGGCAGAGTTTCCAAGGGACAATCTTTTATCATTTCCTCCCTTTACCTCACATTAAAAAAAAAGAAAAAGAAAATTAGATTACTCCACAGGTCTAGGGGAAGACATCCAGTTGCCTTTGGGAGCATTTACCCCCAAGGCCAAATAGAAATCTCTTTTAGCTTTATTATTCCCTTACACTGTCAGCAACAACTTAGTGCAAAATATACCTTTCCTCTGGTTTCTTACCATTTTGCTGACATGTTGATAAAAACAAAATGGCTGGCTCCTTCCCCTCAGCAGGAGTCTTGCACTGCATGATTTCCTAGAGCCATCCTTCGAACACGCTGGGAGGAAATGAAATGATGAGTGGATATGGCATAGGGTAAAGGAAAAAAAAATCAGGAATTTTCATAGAACCTAAATTGCTTTTCTAAACCCCAGGCACGCTCTTTAAATCATAAAGTACAAGGTAATCATGAAATGCACTGAAGGGATCCTTTCTGGAATCAGGGAACCTTTGTATGATAAAGTAGGAAATTTTCAAACAAGTCCTCCTTGGAGGAGAGAGGGAAATGGAGGTGGGTGGCAAAGGTTTTTATTAGAGGATAATAGAGTAAAGGAGGAAGCTGGAACAGAGGAAAGAGCCCTCTTGCAGGAATCGGGAAGCCTAGGGTCGCGCCTGTGATTTATTGTGTAACCTTGGGCAAGTCAATTCCCACGCTAAGCCTCACTTTCCTCATCTGAAGAATGAAGAAGTAGGGCTAGATGGTCCCTTAGGGTCTCTCTCAGATCTGAGTTTCTGTACTTCCTACCCAAATTAGAACGGCTGTGGAAGAAAGCCCAGAACACACAAGATTGGGTGACCGGTTGGGCGACCGGTTAGGCTCCTTAGTCATGCTAGCCATCGGCGACAGCACCTGTCCAGGTCTCTGAGATCCGGGCTTCCTGCACCTTGTATAATGAGGCGGCAGAGGCGGAGCCAGCACTGCCTGCTAAGCAGGAGGTAAACCATTAGAAAAACAGGTCATTTGGAATACAGAACTATCATCTTTGCTAACATTGCATTAGCGCATAGACCTGCCCTGCTTTCAAGAGGAATCGAAACTTGCGATAGGAGCTGGGATGAAATAGACAGCTTGGCCTCAATGAAAACAAATTGCTGCCAATTCTGTTCCTCTGGAACACAGGTGGTGCGCATTATGCCGGGAAATGAAGCCAACTCATTTTGCTCGGGCAGGAGCTGCCTGCGCCAGAGTCTTGACAGGCAGCTAGCCTTTCAGCGCGGCAATCTGTGTGAGGCGCCTTCCGCGGCTGGGGTTTAAAAGCCGCAGATTGAAATAAACGCGAGGAAGATTGCACGCAGGTTGCATAATGTAGCCAGTTCGCTTTTGCAGAAAGGCCTCCCACCTCTCAGAAGCGAAGCGCCAAGGCCCCCTGGTGGCAATGGCCAATAAGAGAGCGGCTTGGTGTTGTGCATGCTAGGATTTTCAGAAGCCGCTCAGCCTCATTCTAATGATCCGATGCTCTCACAAGCATCTTTGTGGTTTGGTGCATAACCAAAACGAAGCAAAAGTCAAAACAAAACAAAAACCCATGAAACGAATGATGTTTCTCAGTTTGTGGGGGAACCACCTAGCCCACGAACTGCGTGGATCTGAGTGCTTCAAGATTATTGGCTTTCTTGCTTCAGGATAGCAATCCCTGGGCGCTAGCCCACATCTGGCTAGGTTCGGTACTGTCTCAAATTCCTCGAACCCCCGTGGATATTCAGTGTTATTTGTGCAGGACTCTCCCATTTCCAAACCAGGCTTGCATCTTCCACTCTTTCCTCCTCCAAATCATTCAATCCACTTGGCTAGATTCGGCTTGCTTCTACACGGAATCTGTTCCTGCCCCTCTCCTGTTAAACACAATTCTGGGACTCCTCGTTGTCCCTAGTGCCAGTCAAAGAAAGTCCAGACTCCTCAGCGTGGCAGCCAAGGGCAGCCGGCAATCTGGCTCCAAACTACCTTTTCAACCTTATTTCCCACTGCTTTCCCTCAAATATTTTATGCTTCAGCCGAAATACAAGACTACCCATCCCTCCTTTCCCACCTCGGAACCTTTACCCACACCCTCCCCTGTGCTTGCAATCCCTTCCCTTCCATCTCTGACTGCTTTTCGCTATTGATACCCTACTCATCTTTTAGGCTTAGTTCAAATGCCATTTGCATAGTGAAACCTTTCTTGATCCCTGCTGCTATGTGTGTGATATCTTCCTTATCAGATCCCACAGCATCTTATCCACCCTTTTCTGTGCTTATTCACTTTCCCATTTATTTTTATTTACATACATCTTATCACCTTTACCAGACTTTAAGCTTTTAGAAGGCAGATATTATATCTTATATTTTTATGTTCCTCAACGGTGCATTGTACTTAATATTTAATAAATATTTGTTAAGTGAATGAATGAATGAATGCAAGGTACTATCTTTTGAGAGATGATACTGTGTTATGGAAAGAGAATCAGGACTGGTATTAAAACCTGGATTCAAGTCTTAGCTGTGTCATTTACAAGCCATGTGATTTTGGAGAGATTATTTGACCTTTCTGACCTTTAGTTTTTTCTTTTTCTGTTTTTGCATTTTGGAGGGCAATTGGGGTTAAGTAACTTGTTAACCTGCCCAAGGTTACACGGCTAGTTTTTTTGGTGTGTGTGTGTGGGTGTTAAGTGTCTGAGGCCAGAACCAAACTCAGGTCCTCCTGACTCTGGGGCCTGGGCTTTACTCACTGCACTCCCTAGCCACCCCCAGAACTTTAGTTTCTTTATCTATAAAATGGGTATAATATTATCCAGTCTACCTATTTCATTGGGATATTGTATGGACTAAAGGAGATCACATATGTTAATTTATCAACTGATTGGATGGGGAGGGAGATGGAAAAGTCAGACTGAAATTTTGAGCCTAGATGACTGAGAGAATAATTGTATCTAACATAAAAATGGAATCAGTAAGAGGAGTTGGTTTTGGTAGAGAAAAGGTACATACAGGATATCAATGTCCAGCAGGTAGTTGAAAAAGTGAGACTAGAGCTTAGGAGAGCAGTTCAGACATTCATCCCATATAACAAAGAAGAATAAAGAGAGGGAAAAAAGATAGATCAGTAAAACTAAACTACACTCATCTCACCAAGTCCAGCAGTACAAGCAATGCTCCACACCCATAGTTCTCCAATTGGTCCATTATCTTACTTTTTTCCCAAGGCCACGTTCTGTCATTACAAATAGAGATCATTCTGTTTCCTTCTTTCATTCTATTCACATTGTTGTCATTTTGTATATTGTTTTTCTGGTTCTGATGACTTCAACAATTCACATAAAATTTCCCAAGTTTCTGTGTTTTCTTCATATTCGTTGCATCTGATGGGAGTAACATTCCATTGCATTCATGTACCACAGCCTCTTTTGGGACAGCTAGGTGGCACAGTGGGTAGTTGCTGGCTTGGAGTCAGGAAGGCTAAGTTAAGATCTGGCCTCAGACCCGTAGTAGCTGTGTGACCCTGGGCAAGCCACTTATCTCTGTTTGCCTCAGTTTCCTCATCTGTAAAATGAACTGGAGAAGGAAATGGCAAATCACTCCTATATTTCTGCCAAATAGGGTCATAGAGAGTTGGAAAACAACACCACCAATAACAAAACCCCATGACCTCTTTAGTCATTCTCTGCCCAAAGGACATCTACTTTTAGTTCTTTCCTACTATAAAAAGTGCCACTACAAATATGTTGGGGGTCATTTTATATATGCCTAGAAGTGGCATCTCTGTGTCAACAGGTTTGGACATTTTAGGTTGCATTTATTTTTTTTCCTCTGCCTTATGAAGAAAGAATGATTTTTGTTTTATTTTCTCTCGAATACCCTGTTTGTAGGCCCCTGGCAGCCTCCTCAGCCTCAAGCAAGGCATTTCTATTTAAAGTACTGTCGCCAAACTGCCTAGTACGATGCAGTGCCCATGGTATTATTGTGCAGAGTAAATGCTCAATGAATCCTCACTGAATGCATAAGTGAAAGAATGAACGATAATAATAGTACATGTGCTAGGGGCTGAGCATACACATACAAAGAATGAAACAATCCCTCCTCTCACAGAACCTACATTCTAACTTATTCCGGTGTCTTCTATTGATTAATGGTGTTTTGTAGATGATAAAGATGTAGACAAATTCTAAGAAGAATCTGAAATGAGTCAACATATGGCGGGTACAGGATAGGATGACAAATGGGGTTTTGGAAAACATGGTTCAAGTTTAAGAAGTTAAGAGCCCAGTGTCTTTTAGACTACACACTTATCTATATATCATTGATATTTTTTCAACATGGAATATGGGAAGCATTGAATAATATATAAAAAAATATATAAAAAATGAAGCTGATTATTTCTTAAGAAAAGAAATGTCCAAACTATGATATACAATTGGGTGAGGTAACTACATCAGAATCTGCTATCTGTGTGTAGTTAGGTCACTGGCCAGGTAGAACAAAGTCAACATTGAAGAGACAATGTAAAAACTTCAATCTAACCTATTCAAACAATTGTTGAAACTGAAAAGTAATAAATGGTAAAAGGCAAAGATATTAACTTTGATTATCATAATTTCCTGAAACCAACTTACCAAATGTGGAGACAGGAAAGTTTGGTGGAAAGAGAATGGATAAGGAAGTCAGAGGACCTAGGTTTATATCTTGCCTTGTGGTAGGAGCAAAATCCTAACTCCTGTCCCTATACAAACTGGTGTAGTTTTTTTTTCCCTAAGGTATTGAGACCACCCTCAAGTCTTGCTTGGCTCACGTGCTGACATGTCTTCCTTGCCACCTGGGTGCAATACAGTCATGAGGAGACCCAAGGGTGCTCTGATGTTTGGTTGGTGGATGATGAGAGAGCTTTGCAAGAGAGCTTTGTTCAACTGAATCAACTCTAGGTGCCCTAATGCCTGTCCTCCAGCTATGGGCTAAAAATCTCATTAACCATTGAATGATCTACAGTGGTCTCATCTTGCTCCAATATTGCACCTAAACTTACCAGGGGGCTGTCCTGAGTCAGGTCCAGTCCATAACACTTCTGATACTTCCTACCTGTGTGATCTTGGATCACTTAACCCCCTGAACTTCAGTTTTCTTATTGATAAAATGAGGGAGTTGAACTAGAAGACCTATGAAAAGCAGTTATCACAAGGGGGAGGCCAAAAAAATCCATAGCTGTGTTAGCCAGCCAACAGCTGATCTCTTTTCTAGAGGAAGAGAGATTGGAGCCAAGGGCAACACTGGCTTCAAGATGAAAATGTAGTTCTAAAACACTAAAGAGGAGGAGGAGGATGGAAGACCATGACCAATATTAACTTATCAAACAGTGAAAAGCAGCAGAAGTGAAAATAGGTGTTCACAAGTAAGAGCACCGGCTCCAGTGTCAGGATGACCTGGAGATCAAATCCCGGGCTCAGACACTTAGCACCCACCCAGAAACACCTGGCCGTGTAATCTTGAGCAAGTTACTTAACCCCAATTGCTTAGGGGTGGCCAGGTGGCTCAGCGAGTAAGAGCACTGGCTCCAGTGTCGGGATGACCTGAATCAAATCTAGGCTCAGATACTCAGCACCACACCCAGAAATAACTGGCCATGTAACCTTGAGCAAGTGACTTAACCCCGATTGCTTAAAAAAAAAAAAAGAAAATAGGTGTTCAGAAAGCTGTGTATGACACCCAACTGAGCCATGTTATACCAAGGATATTCATTGATCAAAGTGGCAGAAGAAAGAAAATGAGACAGATTTGTTGGTATTTCTGCATCACTCCTTTTGGTAATCTTTGGGTATTTTATGTCCAGTCTGGGTTTAGATACAGTCAACATATTTAGATATATTCTTGTTTGGAGCACCTATTTTCTCTCTCTGACATCAGCCAATATTAATTCTGTGGAACATACTGCAATGGTGAAATAGACAATGTGTCAATGTGTTTAAAAGAGAAATACAGGGCAAATAGCAGGAAAATACATTAAACAATAAATAATCTCAATGCCTATTTCCCTGAACCACACCACCTTCTAACTCCCAGAAATAGCCTAGCTTTTCCCTATAACCTTGGGAGAAGCAGCCTACCAGTGGATCTAGGGAAAGAGAATGTGGTGGGCTAACTACTTGTCCATTAGATAGCTTTGAAAGGTGCTTCATCTCAATGTCTGTAGTAACATCTCACCTATAAGTTTTCAGAATTATGTGGCATGGCTTCAGTGCAGAAGAGAAAGGCTGGAAGGGTGTCACCTAATCAAACCCAAAGGATGATAGACCCTGGAAAAGTCTTGTGTCTGCAACATTGTCAACAGTCTGACATTGCCAAAGGGTGGGAAACAAGTCTCCATGTCTCCAGTGGGAATCCAGTGCAAACTCCAGTGGAATGAAGTAGGGAATGAGGGAAATTCTTCTGTATTATAGTCATTTTCTTCCCTTACTTTCTTCTCTTTCCTAGTTTTTTCAACTTTTGTGTGCCCCATTCCTAACTTCCCATGCAATTTTTTGATAATGTTAACCCTTATGGAATACTCATTAGGGAGATGTATTTTCCTTTGAGGGAAGGCAAAGTGCAGTCCCGTAATTTTTCTTTCTCTTTTCCCTCACTCATGCTTAGAGATGGTAGAACTCTTAAAAGGAAATAATTGATTGGGAAAAATCTTTGCATGAAATATAAGGGCCTAATATATAGGAATTAACAGAAATATACAGGACAAAGAACAATTCCCCAGTGGATAAGTGGTCAAAGGGTATAAACAAATGTATTTCAAAAGAAGAATTGCAAATCATTAACAGATATATGAAGGACAGCTTCTAATCAACAATAATAAGAATTACAAATTAAAACAATTCTAAGCTCCTATCTCAGATTCAGCAAATTGGCAAAACTGACAAAAGAGTCAGATGATCAGTATTGAAGAGCTATGGAAAGACAAGCACTCTGCACTGCTGGCAAAGCTATGAATTGGTTTGAACATTCTGAAAGTGATTTGAGGTCAGCCAATAGGTGACTAAAATACCTTTGAAACAGTGATCTCACTGCTAGGCATTTGCCCCAAGGAGATAGCATACAGAAAGAAGAGTCCCATATATACCAAAATATTCCTAGAAGCACCTTTTTCTGTGCTAGCAAAGACTGAAAAGTAAAATAAATGTTCGTTAACTGGGGAATAACTAAATAAATAAATTGTGTACATGAGTATGATGAAGTTTTACTATGCTGTAAGAAATGATGAATGTAAAAAATTCAGAAAATCACACAAAGACATAAGAATTTATGCAAAATAATGTAAGTAGAACCAAGAAAAGATATATGCAGTGACTACAAGAATGTGTTGGAAAGAACATTTAAAAACCCAACAAATCTGTATTTTGTAATGGCTAAACTTGACCCAGGAAAAAGTGTTGATACCCAGAGATCTATGAGTACAAAATATTGCATATACTGTCAGACATAGTTGATATCTTGGTGGGTATTGCTGAAATGCTTTCTTTTTCTTTGAAAATATTTATTGCAGTGGGGGTAGGGGAAGAATCTATTCAGAAATGAATGTAAAAAATGTAAAATGCAATGCAATGTAAAAATATTTTTGCAGGGGGAAGGCAGAACAATTGGGATTAAGTAACTTGCCCAAGGTCACACAGCTAGTAAGTGTCAAGTGTCTGAAGCTGGATTTGAACTCAGGTTCTCCTGACTCCAAGGCCAATTTTATTCACTGTACCACCTAGCTGCCCCATAAAAACATTTTCAGAGAAAAGAAAAGGGTTGCTTATATGACAAGAGCAAGAACAGAAAGACAACTTGTGTCCTTCACTAGTACCTGTGAAATGTAAAAAGACCTAGAGGAAGTTCATTGGGTGGTTCCTCCCAGAATATCTCCAGAACACAAGAGATAAGAATTGCACAGAATAAACAACCATCTGTGTAGATGGAGAGAGATTAAAGTCTATTGAAATACTGAAATACATAACACAATAGGGTTGTTCCTGGGAGGTCATGGCAGATATATGTGCCTTGGGGAAATCACTTAACCTCTGGATCTGCAATCTCCTCATCTGTAAAATGAGATGGTCAGATTGAATGATTTCTCAAGTCCTTTCCAGCTCTGGATCCTATGATTCTGGATCTGGGATATACACTAAAGGGATCTGGGTGATAAATATGACAAATAAAGACATAAGGCTGTAAAATGACTATGTGTCGACTGTCCATTAGGAGCCAGCTCTTTAGACTTGTGTGACATCAGCAGGGCTAAGCATCGTTTTTAGGCGCCAGCAGGATCACAGGTCATTAAACTTTTCTTAGCTGCCATTGATTGCTGAGTTACATAATGGTTTTGATCATCAACCCTCACCCCACCATCTCCTCCCTTACCTAGCACAGGTCTCTTTATTTAGCAAATAATTAACATCTATTTACTAAAATTGACCATGGAGTATTAGTATTACAGGTATCTTTGCCTAGGAGAAGAGTATCTGTGCATATACCATCTCTGTCTCTCTCTCTGTCTCTGTCTCTCTTTCTCTCTCTCTCTCTTTCCCTCCTCCCCTCTCTCCTTCCCTCTATCATTCCCTCCCTCTCTCTATCTCCTTCTCTTTTTCTCTCCCTCTCCCCCTTCCCCTTTCTTTCTTTCAATGCCAGATATTAAAAGAATCACCTTTAAAAAATAAATCCTCTGAGAAGCCCTGCTAAAGTAAAGTATCCTACTTGGGTGACTTTCTGATTGATGCTTATATTTGTGCTTTCTTCAACATGCAGTTCTATTTCAGCTAGTCCACCGAAAGACCTCACTCTGAAAGGTGTACTGCTTATTGTTTTTCACAGAATTTACTAAGCTGAGTCTTTATCTCCCGTCTCTGCTAGGGAGCAGACTTACTATGATCAAGGGTGCACAAACAAAACCTGACATAAAAAAAAATAGACGAAATAGAAAATGCTCCCCCGAGTGGTTACATGTATAAATTGTAAGTAATAACCTCCACAAAGAGCCTTTGAGATTTGAATTATTTACACTCTCTTAATCCTTTTACCTTCCAATCAAGATCATTCCAATAGCTTCAGAATCAGGTTTCCAATTGTATTAAGCATTTAGAAGTGATTTCTTTGTCAGTTATTGCATTGGGCACTTTTATCAGCTCAATACACTTAAACACACACACACACACACAAGAGTTAGACCCTACTGATTATTTTCTATTGTCTCTCATCTTTATCACCACCAAAGATCATATTTTTAAGTGGTCCCTGCCAATTCTTTCACTGAATTAAATATCAACATAAAATGCTAGTAACAAATACTAAGAAATTAAACAAAAATGTTGTCTCACAATCAACTCTAACTCAAATCAATTCTTTCTGGCTTATTTAGGATATGATTATCCATTCATTCATGAAGTCATTTATTCAATTCAACAAGCATTTATTAAATCCCTACTTTGTGCCAGGCATTGTGGTGAAATGGGGGTCAGGAAGACAAAGGAAAAAACAAAAGTCCTGACCTCTAAGAACTTATATCAGAGGGAAACAATGTGGGCATAAGGAAATGCAAAATAAAAACAAATAGAAAATCATTTACAAAGAAAGGGCACCAGCAAGTGGGAGAATCAGGATAGGCCTGCTTTAGGAGGTGGTGGTGATTGTTGAAGGAAGTCAGGCATTCTCTAAGGACTACATTCCAGGCATGTGCAGAGCTGTGGAGGGGGTAGATGAATTTTACATATGGGCAACTGCAAATACTATAGGTTGGCTGGAATGTAGAGTACTTGGAGAATAGTGTGCTTGGCAAGGCAGCCAGGAATCAAGCTGAGAAAGACCTTAATTGTTAAACCAAGGGGTTTGTATTTTATCCTAGAGACAAGAGTAAGCCCCATGCTTTAAGAGTCTCAGTCTGGTGCCCGTGTGGAGAATGGAGTAAAAAGGAAGTAAGGAAGTAAGAACAATGTTCAGGAAGTAAGAACAATGAAGTGGCTATTACAACTATCTAAGAGAGTAAAATATCTTTATTCTAGTTCAATTCAATTCCACAAATATTAAGTGCTTATTATGGGATGGAAGAGATACAAAGTTGAGACATACCATATATGCCTTCACTGAGTTTATAGTCTATTTGGGTGATGTGTGTGTGTACAAAATAGCATGCTATGTATTAAGATATATAATATATACATAGAAGTATATTATATAAATGTATGTATACTTATGAGTGTATGACAACAATAATAATAGCTAACATTTATATAGTGTTTCAAGGTTTGCAACGTTCTTTATATATGCTCCATAATATACTTGAGTCTTCACAACAACTCTGGGAGGTAGGTGCTATTATGATTCCCGTTTTACAGTAGAGGAAACAAGGGCTGACTCTTGAGGTTAAGTGGTCTGCCCAAGAGCATACAGCTGAAAAGCATCTGAGGCAAGATTTGAATTCAATTCTTTCTGACACCAGCTTCAGTTATCTATCCACATGTGTATGGAGAGGGAGGGAGAGAGAAAAAGAGATACAGAGACAAGTGGTAGGAGATACACACACATGTAAGTCAAAATTGTAGCAATTACATATATGTGCTATATATGTGTGTATTTAAATGTTCGTTATATTATATATTAGTGTATAATATACACATGTGTGCATATAGATATACACATATAACAGTATTAGCAAGGCAGAAGCCTCAGGGTTTGAATTTGAACTACTCCAGAGGATTTTCTCGATATCATTTATATATTTAACCATGTTAAGAAGTCCAAGGGAAAAAAGGAGGGGGCAAGAGTGAGTAGATCAGCCTTATCTCCCCACTACACTCCAATCAAGCTGGATACTGACATTTTGGCCCATCTGCCTTGTGGCTGAGCCCACAGGACCTCTGGGCCTTACTGTCTGTTTGGCCACTAACCCCTCAGGCCCACCTACCCTGCCATCTGCCCTGCAGCTGGGCCCTCAGGGGGCCTGGGCCTTCTTTTCTGCCCTGCAGTGGCCTCTTCCTGGATATGCTGTCTCCTCCTATTAGAATGTGAGCTCCTTGAGAACAGGGACTGTCTTGCTTTTCTGTTTGTACCTCCAGTGCTGAGCACAATGTTTTACACCTAGCAAAAGCTTAAAACAAATGCATTCTACGCTTTCATATATAAATAAGTACATATATATGATAACAAAACATGAACAATAATAAATAGTAATAGTTAACATTTATATAGCACTTACTGTAGGTGCCAGGCACTGTGCTAAATGCTTGAAAATGATGATCTTATTTGATTCTCATCACTAGGTGCTATTATTACCCCATTTACAGGTGAGGAAAGCGAGGCAAATAGAGGTTAAATGACTTGCCCAGAGTCACTCAAATATCTGCAGGACCAGCTCTCTATCCACTATGCTGTCTAGATGCCTTCTGGCTGAAAAATGTAAAATTACAAACCAGGTGCAGTATAGGTCCAAGGAAGGAAAGATCTTTTCTAGCAGGGAAGATGGGAGGGAGGTTTGCTTTACAGAGCAAATGAAATCATAGCTGAATCTTAAAGGATAAGGAGGAATTCAGTAGGTAGAGGCAGGTGGGGGAGGGCATTCCAAGCATAGGGGATGGCATGAACAAAGGTATGGAAATGGGAAATGGGAAAATGGGAAAGTGTGAGTAGTATGGTTGGGCTAGAATAGAATACTTTGAAGGAAGTAGTATGAGATAAGGCCTAAAATTGGGATAGGCCTTGAATGTGAAGCCAAAACATATGGATTTTATTTAGCAGGGAATAGGAATCATTTAAGAGTTTAAAGGAATAACATGATTAGACGTGTTCATAAGAAAAGATTAAGCTGGCAGTCGTGTGATGGATGGGTTGGAAGGGCAAAGCCTGCAGGTGGGAAGACTGGTTAGGAGGCTCTTACAGTCATCTAAGTGGGTGGTGATGGAGGCCTGTACATAGTGGTGGCAGAAAGGAGGGAACTGATGGCAGAGATATTTCAGAGGCAGAGTTGATAAGACTTGACAGCTGACTGGATGTGGGAGGTGAAGGAGATACAAGAGTCAAAGGCAGTGGCAACGTTTCAAACATGGGTGATTGGGTGGTGGAGCCAGAAGCAGAAATAGGGAAGTCAAAGGGAGGAGGATTTGAACAAGAGATAATTAATAATAATAATTATTCTTAAAACTCTTCCTCCTTTTGGCTGTCAGGTTCTGGGATGTGTGACTTGTTGCTGACATCTTAGGGAGTAGTTGAAATTTTGAATAATCAATTTAATTAAATTTTTAAAATTAAAATCTGAGAATACTATTATAGAGATGGCAAATGAAAAAATGAAGCCAGACTGGTAGGGCAGATGGGTATATCTAATGATTAAAGTGTTCTTTTTACATATGTACTTTTCTTTCTGCTTTTCATTAACATAAATAATAATTTGTTTTTTAAAAAATGGCTTACCACTATCAGGAAACAAAAAGACAGAACTTAAAAAATTTGGACGGATTCGTTAGGCTGACTTTGAGATGACAGAATATCTTTGCTTCAGCAATTTTTTAAAAATGTACAAGCTTTCTTTAAGGGCAGTCACTGCCTCTAGTGAGGCAGATTCATCACTCACCTTCTACAGTGATGAATCTCTCTGGACGTGGACTAGACTGGTCCTCAGACCACCAGAAGATCCATCCTTGCTGGGTTCATGCTTGAGGTCTTTCCTGCCTGGTAAGGTCTGCTGGTGCTTGTGCTCCATGACATTTGAGAACCCAGTGACATCTCCATTCCATCACAAGGCCTTGGTGTAGAGTTTGGTGAATATGCAATATCTAATGTTATGGTATTTCAAGTGGTAGGAATATTTTATTGATGCAATTTTCTTATACTTCTTCGCACCAATTCTAAAATAAATTGTATCTATTAAGCTTTTCTACATTAGTTCATCTTTGTGAGTTCAAATTCAGCCTCAAACACTTACTTGCTGTGTGACCCTGGGCAAGTCACTTAACCCTGTTTGCCTCAGTTTCCTCATCTGCAAAATGAGCTGGAGAAGAAAATGGCAAACCATTGTAGTATCTTTGCCAAGAAAACCACAAAAGGGGTCACAAAGAGTTGGGCACAACTAAACCACAAAATTTTGACATGGAATGGGGGGATGTATGGAACACTGGAATCTAATGGCTCTGCCATAAATATTATTGGGGTGACTTTGGTCAAGTCACTTCATTTATCTAGGTCTGTTTTCCTAAATGTATTGGGAGAGATGTTTTCTATGGTCCTTTTCACCTCTACTAGTCTATAATTTCTAATTATTTCCTTTCTCTTCATAAATTAACTCAGTTTTTGTCTTAATTTATTATTGAGGGAAATTGAGAGAGGACTGGAGTTGAGCCCAGGGTTAGGATTGTGGACTGAGATGACTTTCTGGGGATTATATCATTTGGAGTCTCTAGACCCAGGTCCTCTTGACTGGACTATACGCTATTAAACCCAAAGCTGCAGACAGAAAATAGGGTCAAATTAAAGTTTTTGGAATTTAGGGGAGACCTGATTACGTTGGAAAACAGAGAAAAGGACCAATGGAAAGAAAGAGACCCAAGGTACTGGAACAGAAGAATCAGTTTGTGAAGAGGCATAGATTTAGTACTTACCATTTATCAGGCACTTTGATAAGTGTAGGGACACAAAGAAAGGGAAAAGACATTCCCTGCCTTCTAGGAGGGTCACAGTCTAATGAGAGAGACAACATGTAGACAATGATGTGCAAACAAGCTACATCTGCCATAAATTGTAATCATCAGAGAGAAGACAATTGTATTCAGGGAGATCAGGAAAGATTTCTTGTAGAAGGCAGGATAGTAACTGAGACTTGAAAGAAGCCAGGGGAACCAGGAAACGGAGATAAAGAGGGAGAGCATCGAAAAGCCTAGGGCAGGCGCCATGAAAACTCTCAGTTGGGGGATGGGAGGATCTTGTGCAAGGACTAGCAAGGAGGCTAGTGTCACTGGATTGAAGAGCGTATGGAGAGTAGGAGTGTGAGGAATAAGAAGACTAAAAATGTAGGAGGAGGATGCCAAGTTATAAAAGTTTTTAATGGTAAATGGACAATTGTATATTTGATCCTGGAGGTGATAGGGAACCGTTGGAGTTAACTGAAAGGGGGAAGGAGGCAACGGGGACACAGTCAGACCTGCACTTGAAGATTAATTTGAGAACTGAATGGAGGATGGGCTGGAGTGGGGTGATCCTTGAGGCAAGGAGACCAAGGGACAAGTCTGGCTATCTTACTGTCAAAAGGGAGGAGATGAATTTAGGTCTTGACCAACAAAAAGGATCCAATTCAGAACAACTACATAAGCAGTTCGCTACTGAATCTGTAAGATAAATACAAAAATGGTGTTGTAACCATAGTCTAGCTCAGACTAGACAAAATGAATCTAAAGTGGGTCCAGTGTAAAGGGTTCTGTATGTTAGTTGTCTTCGTAGCCACAGATATACCAGTAGCAGCACCAACCAAAGGCCCATTATGTAAATTTATAACTCAATTCCATAACTTTTCATTAAAGATTTATCATGTGCAAAGCCCTGTGCTAGGCACTAGAAATACAGAGAAAAAAATGAAAAAGTCATTGTCTCTAAGCTTTTATTCTATTGAGAAGATAAACCATGCTTAGAGATAAGTAAGTACAAAGTATATAAAAGTCATATGAAGTAAATTCAAGAGGGAATGAGCCTTAATGACTAGAGGGATCAGGAAATATCTTGTGTAGGAGGTGACATGTGAGTTGTACTTTGAATGAAGGTGGGAATTCCAAGAGAGAGAGGTGAAGGAGGGCATTCCCAACATGGGGGAATATTCATCATCTGTTTCCTTTATATGCACACAAATACTACTCCTCCATGTTCACCTTCTGACTATTATGACAAGCCATTATAAAAAACAATTACAGCATACTTTAAAAATAAGAAATATTGTAGTTCCCAATGGAGGAGGAATATGTACAGGGCTAATATAAAAAAAAAATCAATAAAAAAAGAGAATAAAGGAATCCTAGAAATGTGAGTTACTTGTTTGAACTTGTTTTATTCTTTCTGCTTTTTTGATTTCTTTACATAGAAAATTGAATTCACACTCCTCTTCTCCACCAAAAATGAATAAACAGATTGAAATAGAAGCAAAGCAAAAGCAAAACCAAACCAAACCCAATAATTCTATGATAATGAACAACTGTGAGCAGATGCATTTTCTTTAATGGTAGTGGAAAAATCTAAGTAACAATAACTCACATTTATGTGTTACATTTATATTACATGTATGTATTTGTATGTGTACACATTTATGTTCTTACATACAACCTTATGAAGCATTTTAATTATTATTACCTCCATTTCATAGATCATCAAACTGAGAATTTCAGTGACTTGCCCATGACAGTCACTCAACATAATGCAAGGAATTGCATCCAGCTTTTCTGACTCCAGGCATGATGTTATTTCCACTAAACCTGCTTGTTTTTCAGAAGGAGCTCATTGGGATTGAGTTATTTACTCTAACAAGTTACCCCATCCCACTTAAAGTGACTGATAAGATGCTCAATCAGGCAATTAATCAATCTCAACCATGGGCTTTAGATTTGAGAAAAGCCCTTGGAACTGGATTCACTACACAGGAATCAGGCTGAGGAAACTTGGCTTTGCCATGGGGTCTTCTATAAATTATCAAGCTGGTTGAGAAGCAGCCATAGAACAGGCATGACTTTCCAGTAGACCCCTGTGATAGTAATGGCAAGTAAAGATTCCCCTGTATTGGCTTGGTTTTCAAATTGATTGTGTTAAAACCCAGAGTTTGTTAATCCCACCTGTGGGATGGGCTTGTTGATGTGAAAAGAAAGTCCTGAACTGGGAGGAGCTGGTGATGTAGATTTGGAGAGACACTAGAGAGAGGCGGAAGATCTTTTTGGAAGCAGCACCTGGTGGAGAGAGAGAGACTAAGAGAATTGCTGGTGGCCGCTTTGAATTGCCCTGGACTTTTGAGACCTGCCCCCTGAGCTGCCAAGGACTGAGGAGACATGGCTGTTTTGCTGGTACTTTGTCTGTCTGTTTTGATGTTGTTTTGCCAGATTTGTCCACTGGTGAAAGACAGTCCTTTTGTTGAAGAAGTCCTGGAACCTGGCTGTTCGCTAAGAAGCCCTGAGACTGTCCTGCAGACAGAGAGTGAATACTGTCCACTGGTGAGGGACAGTACTGTTGTTGCAGGGGTCTGGAGACTGTCCTGCAGACAGAGTGAACACTGTCCACTGGTGAAGGACAGTGCTGTTGTTGCAGGGGTCTGGGAGCCTTTCTGTTTGTTCAGAAGCCCTGAAGAAGGATTTTCTTGTTGTATGTTTACAGAAATCCTGGAAGAGGGCTTTGCTAATGTGTTCAGGGGTTCTAGGACTGTTCTACAGACAGAGGATAAATTCATGAAGGGACTGGCAATGTATCTTATGGCCTTGCTAAGCCTTGTCTCCCCAGGAACTAAGATTGCTGAGAACTTGCCTCATGTCAAGATGAAGAAAAGACCTCCATTTGGGTATTAAGTGCTGTGTTTAAACTTGATGTAACTCTGGGGTAGATTCAATTGTGATCCAGGGGTGGGGAACTTTTGACCTTATGTTTGGAAACTAATCTCCATTTGAGAAGAGGGGCTTTGTGGTGGACTTAATTAAGGTATAGCCTAGGGGTGGAGAAGTATTTAGAACAGAGACTTTGTAATTGATTGAATGATTGGAAGGTCCTGGGGTGGGGTAGTCCTTGGAGATTATTTAATCACACTTAGTAAATGCTGTATTTTGAATGATGTCATGTTTTGATCTTCTCTGTTCTTGGTTTGTCACTGAATAAAATAGAGAGCACCTATGCTGGTATTTTGAACCTGGGAAGTTGCCTTTCTTTTGGCATTACATTACAACCCCCTGAGAAGGAACTGCCTGGGAGGGGTGGGGTGGGGAGGGTACTTTAGCTTAAGCCTTGGTTTAGGTCTTACTCTTTCTCCTAAATTCTTTTATGCCCCCTCATCCCCACCCCCATGCCTGGCCAGAGGAGGACATTTCAAACTTCAAAGAGTCCAGAGGGTATTGAAGTTTCCTTCTTCCCATTTGTGTCCTAATAATATCCCCCAGTCTGGCTGACAGAAGTGCCTGCTTTTGGAGCTAAGGGGATAGACTGGATGTAGATTCACAGCTTCACAAGGAACCCAGAAAAGAAGCTACACCATACCTAAAGGGAATGTCTTATGTACCCCCATGAATGGGGAAAAAAGAACTTCCAGCAATCTTTGCCAAATTTGAGGCTTTCTCCTGAACTCTGTTATGCATTTGTAGGAAAATGTTTCATAGGCTTTTAGGATGATGCTTTGTAGCTACTTAAGGCTGACTGACTAAATTCATCCTCAAAGATAATACTGGTGAGAACAGACTGGTGGGGGTTAAGCCTTTGGTATTAGAGAATCATCCCTGTCTTCTCTGGGGTACCCATAGGACCTTAATGGCAAGACGTAGTCTTGCCTAAGACTCATCTGTGAGAGTAGGAATTGGGATAATAATAGCAATAAATAATAATAATAATATTCAAGCAATAAATAAACATTTATTAAGCTCCTACTATATAATATATACTGTGCTGGGCACAAAATAGAAATACAAATAATGAAACAATCCCAAACCTATTTCTAGTACTGCTTCAAATATGTAAATTCATCTACAACTTTCTATTCAATTTATCATGGTTTTGTTGAATGCTTTCTTTGTATCTAGTACATTGGGGTATATCAAAGAAGGAAACAGAGTCCCTGATTTTAACGTACAGTACTTACCCAAGGTAATTTGTGAGTTTCTAGAATAAGAAATAGTCTTTGGGTCATAAATAGCTACTAGTCCCATCCAACTGAGTCATTTTAGGAAACTTTTTAAAGTCTGAATTTCTTAATTTGTAGAATGAGAATATTAATACTTACCCTCTTTGAGTTGTCTTGGGAATAATTTAACAGTTTGTAAGAATATTAGCAAAACAGCAAATCTTAGGTATCATAAGCTAAACCCTTTATTTTAAAGATGAGGAAACTGAGATTTAGAAAAGTTAAGTGACTTGCCTAAGGTCATTTGGTCAGTTAGTGACAGAGTTGGAATCAAAGTCTCCTGATTCACAGACCAGTTTTACTTTTCCATTATTTTTTAAAGAATGAAACGATAAACAGTTCATTCTCATTGTACTATATGATAATGGTATAACTAGATATAAATAAACTAATTAAAAAACTACTAGAGAACAATATGTGTGTTTTTTGCAAGTTATGTGTGTATACACATTTTACTTAAATATCTTTTTGTTGTTCAGCCTTTGTTTTTGCAGAGAACCACTGACATCATGGGATGACTTGCCAGTGAATTGGATTTGAGTAAAGGAAAGTTGCACAAAGTTGTTAACCTCACTTTCTCTACCTGACTCATCAAAGTCCAGTGGCAAGACAAAACTCAAGATGACTGGCAATGGTCAGGGATGTAATGGATGACCTTAGCATCTTCCATGTCTGATTAGCCTCTAAGCACCTTTGTGGCTATTGGAACAAAGTGTTCTCATGGATATGAGGGTCAGTTACCTTCAATCTGGTTTATCCTGTCCACTGAAATGGTTCACTAGGGTGTTGCTGCTGTGCATGCTACCGATTCTTTGAGCCACAGGTTAAGAGTTGGTGAGGGGTAGAAAACCTATCTATGTATAGCATATGTAGTGATATGAGTGATTGGATGGTGGAGCAAAGATTGCATATCTAAGTAGTAAGAGATATTCAGAGTAAGGGAAAGATCAATGTGGCACAGTGTTGGAAAAAATTTCATGACCAAGGTCAGTTTCAAGCCATGATCTAAAAGATTTTGGCATTCTAGATGGATAGTATGGGTATTAGTAAATAGAAGGAGCAAAGGCAGCAGGGTGCCTTGAAATATTTGTTGTCTGAGCAAGATTATTTCCCAGGGACAGTAAGTAGATAAGCCTAACTTTAGGGATTAGGAAGAGAAGAGGTTGTATTAGTAAATCGAGGTTTTAAATGTCAGTCCTGGTTTTGTCACAGACTACATGTGTGACCCTGGCCAAGTTGCTTCATCTCTCTGGGGCCTCAGTTTTCTCAAGTGAAAACTGAGGTCAGATTGAGCTCCCTTTCTGCTCTAAACTGTTCTGATTTCTAGGATTTGATCCTATACATAAACAGGGGGTGATTTTAGGTTTTCGAATCAGGGTACTATATTTTAGAAATAATAATCTGGCAACAAACAGTACATAGGGTAGATTAATATGGTGAGATCAGAAGTAGTGATGATGTTATCCATAGTCATTAAGGAGCACGGGCTTTAGAACTTGAATTAGGTTGATGACTGTGAATCAAGACAAACAAACAAACAGATGAAGTATTTGCTAACAGAGAATTGAGAGGACTTGGGGACCAGATAGGAATGGAAGAGAGGGTCAGTCAATCACGGATTTTACTTCAGGGCTTCCCCCTTTTCACTATTCACCAACCAATGATATAGGCCTATCTTGGATGACAAATTTACTCTTTTTCTTCGACTTTAAAACGAAGATGCATTTTGTATTTTCTATCATCATTGGACCCACAAATTCTCAATAAAATATGTATTAATTTGAAAATTGTTCATCATGGGGCAGCTAGGTGGTACATCAGATAGAGCACTGGCCCTGGAGACAGGAGGACATGAGTTCAAATCTGGCCTCAGGCACTTACTAGCTTCGTGACCCTGGGAAAGTCACTTAACCCTGTCTCAAAAAAAAAATGTATGCCATTAATTAATGTGAAGCAGCACTGTCTGAAATTACTTCTAGTTTATTGATATGAATTGTTATTAATTAGGAACATATGAAGGAAGAGAAATAAGTAGGTGGGTCTGGTAAGAGAGATGGAGCAAATGGAGACCCAGGGATACAAAGGACAAAATGTGACAGTTTGGTGACTGAGGTGTTTCCTCAATACCTTGCTCTTTGGAACTCTCACATTCTTTTCTCAGACCATAACTCTCTTCCTTCTATCTTTCCACTTGTTTCACTCCTCCCAAACTATTCTTGAACCCCATCATAGGCTTCAGTCACTCCCCTCCTTGCTTTCTCAGTCCATCATTCCTTCTTTGGCTTCACTTTCCAATCTTGACCCTATGGTTAACCAGTTCAACTTAACATTGTACTTTAACCATTGAATCTCTTGCCCCACTGTTTTATCACAGCACATTCTTTCCAAGTCGCAATTCTGAATTAGCCTGTCCATCTACCTTCTCCATTAGGACTTTCCAAGCTGCTGAATGCTGATATAGGAATTCACATAATAAAATTCACTTTATACTAACACATAATAGTGTCACTAATTTATTTTATCTTATTTCAACTAGGCCCTCAGTGATGTACAGTAATCCATTTACTATGGCAGTTATTTTAGACCTTCTCTTCTATTAAAACCACCTAGACCACATTCTCATCCCTCCCTTTCTGCAGAGGACCTTATATCATATTGTGTACTGAGAGAATGAAGGCCATTTATCATGTACTCCCACTTCTCCCCAATTCTATACTCAAGTCCCCTCAATATTATCATCCATTCTCTCCTTCTTTGCTCTTGACTCAGGGGAAAAGGTGTTCCTCTTTGCCAAGGCTAACCCCTCATCTCATGCCCTCAGTCCCATTCCCTCTCATGTTCTCAAAGGGCTCGGCTTTTTAATCATTTCCTTTCTAACCTTCAATTTCCTTTTATCCACTATCTCCTTTCTTGCTGCCTATAAAAATGCCCAGATTTCCATCCTTAAAATACCTTCCCTTGACTTTGCTATCCCCTCATATTATAGTCTTATTTCTCTCCTTTTTCACAGTCAAACTCTTAGAAGAAGCTAATCTTGGTAATGGCGTTACCATTACACATTGCCTGAACTTCCTTTCCGTTCCCTCTCTTTGTAACACTTTAAAGGCTGGCTTCTGACTCCACCACTGAGCTTAGGCATCTGTCACCAAGGTTACCAAGAATTTCTACATCTCTCTCCATATAAGTTCAGCAGGCTTTTTTCAGTCCTTTTCCTTCTTGATGTTTTCACATCATTTGACACTACTGAACACTCTTTTCTCTGACATGGCTCTCCTCTCTGGCATTTCATGTCACTGATATAATCTTCTTTTCTTCCTACCTGTTGAATATCCATCAATATCAGTTTCCTCTGTAGATTCTTTTATCTACTCTATACCCCTTTCTTGGGTGCATCCCAGGAATTTAGCCAGGACCCTCTTTTTTCTTCTTCTCTCTAACCTTTCTCTATCTAGGTGATCTCATCAGATTCTGTGGATTTAATTATCATCTCTATGTATTTGACTCCCAGATCTATATAGCCCACTTTCATCTCTCACATGAGCTCCAGGGCCATGCCACCTATTGCCTTCTGGACATCTCTACAGGGATGCCCCATAGGTAGCTCAAATGTAGCATGTCTAATAGGGAACTCATTTTTTTTCCCATAAATTCTCTCCCACTTCCTAATTTCCCTATTTCTATTAAGAGCACCATTACCCTTTCAATCACCCAGGTGTATAACTGTGGAATCATCCCTCCTTCCACTCCTCTTTTAACTTAAGCATCATCCCCATCTTTTCACTCCTATAGCCCCAAGTCCTTGTCATCCTTGTCTGGTATGTTGAAGAAATTTCCTTTTTAGCCTCTCTGCCTCAAGTTTTCCCCCTCCACAAAGCTGCTGGAATGATACTCTTAAGACATGTATGACTGCTTCATGCCCTGATCAAAAAACTTCCAGAAACTCTATTGACTCTAGGATAAAGCACAAATTACTCTATTGAAAATTTGAAACTGCTCACAATGTAGTTCCAATACCTCTATCTAGATTGGTTTTTATCTTACTGACGTTCACACATGCCAAACTGTCTAGCCAAAATGGTCTAATTGCTGTTCCCTATACATAATATTGTCTCTCCTATTCTCCCATGCTAGTGTAAGGGAGGGGTCAAAATCACCTATATATCTTAATTTGTTGAGATCATGGTCTTTGGCACAATGGACAGAGTACTGGATCTGAAGTCAGGAAGATCTGAGTTCAAATTCAATTTCAACCATTCATTTGGCTGTTACCTTGTGCAAGTCACTTAATTTCAGTCTGCCTCAGTTTCCTCATCTGTAACTTCATATAACAATAGCCCCTACCTCCCAAGGTTGTGTGAAGATAAAATGAGATATTTGTAAAGCACTTTGCAAATCTTAAAGTGTTATATATATATATATATGTATATATATATATATTCTAACTATTTTTTATTAATTTCATAAAGTCCCTCAAACTGACATGGCACAAGAATAGTGTTCTGATAAGCTGAGTAAAATTGGTCATGTTTCTGTAATCATCTATAAATTACTAAGCTAGTTAGAATCAGATTCATTTGAAAGTTTAGGACAAGAGAATGAACTTCTTGGGGGTGGGGGAGGAAAGGACTCCTCTTTGGCTTTAGCCCAAGTGCTTCCTCCCTCCCCACCTTGACCAGAGGAGGTTTGAAGGGTCCAGAGGATGTTAGCATCATCCCCATCTTCACACTGATGTCCTGGGATCAGCTGACAAAAGTACCTACATTGAGAGCAAAGGTCAGACAGGACTTTAGGTTCACAGTTCCATAAAAAATCCAGCAAAGAAGCTGTACCATACTTAAGGGAAACTTTGTCAAGCAATGGGGAAATGTGTGTTTGTCCTCTGAGCTTTTGCCCACTTTGTCCTGGACTCTGTATGGACTTGCAATAGAATGTATCACAGACTTTCAGGAGAACCTTTTGTATCAACTATTTTTTACTATACTACTTCAGTAAATACCATTTTCTAAAGGTAATTAGAGTTGACTGACAATTTATTTTCAATTGATGATCTTAGTGAGAAGCCAGTGGACTGAGAGAATAACCCCTGACTTTTCAGAGCTCCTCTAAAACCCTGATGGGGAGATACAGGCAAACTCTGGGGACACAATTCATCAATGGGAGTTGGAGTTGGGATAAATAGAGCTTATATAGGCTAATAATCTCCCTCTTAAAACTTTTCCCTCCCTCCATGGCTCACTTAAGGACTACTTCCTTCATTAGAGGTCTTTCCTAATTCCCCAAGTTCTAAATACACTCTTTCCTCAAATTACTTTGTATTTGGAGTACCTCCTTGTAGCAGGACAAAACTGTCCCTTGAACATGATTGGCCCCAGCTTCCCTGATGCAGTTTCCTTGTCATCTAGGAGCAGAAAAAATCCCAGACATGGGGAGTCTGGGCCTCTGACTTGGTGGGTGCCTTAGACCATGTGAGTTGCCATATTCAGATGATCTACTGACTAGATACATTTCCAGATGGAAACAAGAAGGGGCTATGTGCAGAGAAGCTAAGGGTCACTGTATCCTTCTTGCATATTCTTGATGTGTTAAGGCAAAGTATATATCCTTTGCTAAATGTTTGATGACTTTTGAGTGCCTCATTTCATCCCAACATTTCATCTAAATGTTGGTGAGAGCTGGTGTTAGAGTTGCTTCTAACACCCTTCCAGGGTCACTTCCCTGTCTCTTGCTCAAAATGGCTCCAGGTATTCTACTACTGGACTGGCTTGCTGTGCTACATATATGTCCAGAAGTGTGTCCAGTTCTTTCATCATCTTTTTGCAACTGATCCAAGTATTTTACTCTTCCCAGGTTGATTAAGGACTTGCTCACAACTAGTTTACACCTTTGATCTACTGAGAGGCTAGGGAAGTCTGGGCCTTCTGTGTTTACATTAATTGTGGTGTGGGTATTCTACTCTGATATATTTAATTTGTATATATTTTGTATTTACTTACATGTGATCAAGTTGTTCTCCCCTTGTAGAATGTAAGTTCTTTGAAGGAAGAGATTGTTTTGCTTTTTTTTTTTCAAAGCAATTGGGGTTAAGTAATAGCCAGTTATTTTGTGTGGGTGCCAAGTATCTGAGGCTGGAACCGATCCCGGGTCTCCCAACGCTGGGGCCAGTGCTCTTACTCACTGCACCACCTGGCTGCCCCTGTTTTGCTTTTTTTTAATGTTTTTGTATCTCCATTCCCTAGCACAATGCTTTGCACATAGAAGAAACTTAGTAAATTTTGATTTAAATGCACTAATAACCTTTTTAAAAATGCATTTTATGCATGTTGTCTTTATCTCAAAACCTAATGACGAGTTTTTCTCCTATTACAGACTAAACCTTCCTTAGTGAGAAAGAAAAAACAATTGAGTACACATATCCACTATAGTGGCCTTGTCTGACAATGTATACAGTATTCTTCCCTACTAATTCTTCACAATCTTTCTGCTGTAAGGAGAGGGGAATATTTTGTTATCCATTTCCTGCACCTTTACTGGTTTTTCAAATGCTCAGTTTGTTTCCTGTGAGTGATTTTTAAATTTACATTGTTGAAGCCATCTTGCATATTGGTTAGTTTTAGTTCTGTTGCATCAGTTCATGCAAATTTCCCCATGTTTCTCTGAATCTCTTATATTAATTTATTCTATTGTATAGTAATAACCCATTATATTCATATGTCAATTTTTTTCCATCCATTTCCCACTGGGTACCCAATTTGTTTCTAGTTCTTAGCTAGCACAAAGAATATTTTGAATATGAGTATTTTGGTATATATATGAATATTTTGGTATATATAATCAGACATTTGTTTCTGTCTGACTTCCTTTGTACTGAGCTCAATATATTCAAAAAAGAATCCATTTCCTCCCTCCCCCCAAATCCACCCCTATCCTCTGCTTCCCCTTTTCTCATCAAGAGCACCACAAACCTACTCATCCAAGTTTGCTAATTCGGAATCTTCCTGTGCTTTTCATAATCACTTACCACATCCAATCATTGTTCAAGTCTTGATTCTTCTTCTTCCACAACATCCCTCACTTGTCCTCTTCATTCTACTCACACAGTTATTACCTTAGATTAGGCTTTCCTAGACAAATGCCTTCTATGTGTTATTTCTGTAGATAGAATGCAAGTTCTCTGAGGGCACACACTATTTCCTCTTTGTAGCAACATTTTTTTTCCTTTTATATTTCCAATATTTACCATAAAGCCTAGCCTAGCATATAGTAGGTATTGGTAAATGTTTGTTGATTGTGCTTGGTGGTGTGATGGCTGGGTCAAAATACACAGGCGTTTCTAACTTTTCTCACATAATTCCAAATTAATATCCAGAAGAGCTGGGTAAATTCACATTTCCACTCACAGCTAGTGTATAGTTGTGCCCTGTCTCTCATAACCCCTCCAACATTTACTTGTGTTACTTTTTTGGTCATCCTTGCCAATTTTCAAGGTATGAAGTGAAACCTTAGAATTTTAATCGGCATTTCTCTTACTAATAGCAATTAATTTCATATGGATCCCTCAGAGTTTACAATTATCCTTTTGATAAATGTTCATATTCTTTGACCTCTAGTTGCAGCTCTTTAGGAAATGGGGTCTCGAGTTTCTTCTTTTTAAAATGCAGAGGTTGGGACTAGAATCTAGATGACCGCTCCAAGGTCTCTTCTGTCTCTAGATCTGTATAGAATCCTATGATAGGTCCACGTAGCCTAAATTAAAAGCTAGGATTTCTGGAAAAAAAAAAGTGCTATCACCAGGAGATAAAACAGAGTTCATAACAGACGACACGTACTTCCATTATATAACAGATCTTGTAGTTTAGAAAATTGCAGACAGCCTGCTAACCAGGGGGGGATGATCACAGATCAGCAACTCCACTGTGACACAAATATTAAAAGGCTTTCTACTTAGGTTTTATGGAAAGGTACGGACGAGAATGGCACATAGTGGGTGGTGTGCAATTTGCACGGGGGTACGGAGGGAAGAGGGACTGAGTTATGGATCTCCCGAAGCCTCAAAGCAAACCTAGAGATGTGCACGGCTGGACGTAAAGATCTCTCAGGCAGCAACAGGCTATTTTATTAACTGGGCCTCTCAACCGGGTGAGTTGTCCAGGTGCTGTGTTGTCTTAGCAACCGTGTGGGGGTGGGGCGGTGCAAGGGAGACCAGAAACTATCAAATCTCCTTTCCAGTCCTCCCTTGCCCAGGAGTTGCGCAAGCGCAGTGCACTTCCTCCGTCACGTGCTATAGAGCTCATCATTGGTTGCGCCATTGAGAGTCAGAACTCTGCTGAATCAACACTACACCCCCCCCCCCCAACACGTGACCACTTAGCGGCATCCCTGGCTATCCTCCTGCCAATAGAGTCCCGGGGGGCTGACGATGGAGGCCCCGCCCCTTTCACCATCTCTTCCTCTTTTCGCTTCCGTCCGCACCACGTGTTCCGTCGCGCCAGGTCCCCTCCTCCCTTCCTCCTCTTGCTTCCCCATCTGCCTCTTCCCACTGGCTAGCGGGATCTGCCGTAAAATGTCGTGAGCGGCAGTTGGCAGCTTTACGGCTTGGCTGTTCCTGAGGCGAGCCCGGGAGCGGCCACCGGCAGGCAGCACCGGTCTCCCCGAGTGTCCTCCGCTACCTCAGCTCGGACGCGTTCCCCTTCCTCCTCTTCCTCCCCACCCCGGTCCCTCTCTCCTTTCCGATCTCTCTCCTCCCCCGGTCCCTCCCCAGTCTCCGGAGATGTGAGCGCTGCCATGAGGCTGTGGTGCCCCCCTGCCCCTGGATTGAGGCGGCAGGTGTCGCGGGAGGCGGGGAGGGGGGGGCCGGGGGTGGGGTGGGGAGGGCGGGGTGTGTGTGTGTATCGGGGGGAGGGGGAGTCTTGCTAGGCACCCCGCGGCCGGAGGCATGGAGGAGAGCATGGAGGAGGAGGAGGGCGGCGGCGGCTACGAGGCGATGATGGACGATCAGAACCACAACAACTGGGAGGCCGCCATGGACGGTTACCGGCAGCAACCGCCTCCCCAACCGCCGCCCCCCTCCTCTTCCACCTCCTCCCGGGAGCCCCCGGGGGTGCAGCTGCTGGCCGTGGCGGCGGCGGCCTCGGAGAGGAAGGGCCCCAAGGAGGGGCTGGGGCCGCCGCCCGAGGCCAACGGGGTGGCGATGATGATGATGAAGAGCTGCGACGCGGCCGCGGCCAAGGCGGCCACCGCCCCCACCCCTAGCGCTACCATCAACATCAATACCTCCACCTCCAAGTTCTGTGAGTCCTCTCCCGACCCTCGGCCTCCCTCCTCCCTTTGTCCCGCGGATCCCCCGCTCCCACAGCCTCGAGCGGCCGCCGTCCATCGTCCGGAGAGCCCAAAGTTCGCAAGATCGTTATCTCCCCCCTGGCAGCCACCCTCCCACGGTGGGGAGCCCCTCTCTCTTCTTGCTCCCCCTGTCCCTTTAAAGGTTCCACCCCCACTGGGGAGGGGGGGGGAATGTGCTGAGCTGGCCCTAGTCCAGTCCCAGAGGGGTGGGGGCGGGGGGCATGGGGGGGGATGGGAAGGCAGACACCTCCCTCCTTCTTCGGCTGCCCAGAGACAGCATGGAGGTGTTGTTTCTTGGGCTTTGGCCGACCTGGGCGTCCTGGGGGAACTGCAAATGCAGGTGACCCTTGTCCATAGCTCTGACTTAAAGAGACGTGGCGGGTGGGGGCTTCTATAGGGAGCACCATGTTTTTTATTCGTTGGGAGTAGTGATAAGACTCTTGAAGAAGTGATACGGTCTGCCTTTCAAAGGCGAAGTTTCTGAAAAGAACTTTCTCTAGCACCTGTTCCGGATGGAAGTTTGTTGTTGAGTGTAAAACTTTCTGGCCCATGGGTGATCTGGGTCAACACTGAGCATATTTGGGCTTAGAAACGAAGATGGTATACGCTTATTTTTAAGATACCTGCGATAGGGATCCTATTTGAAAAGCTCCTCCATATTCATAGTCCTCTGAGTGATTTTCTTTTTAAATCAAAGATGTCAGTCATAATTAGGTTATTTGTAGTTCCCCCCTTCCCCACTATTATAAGGACTTGGTATTCAGTGGCATCTGATAAAGCAACTTTGAGACTAGGTTTTCAGTTACTGATTAATTTTGTCAGGCTGTACTAGTAATTGCCCAATTTGCTGTACAGATCGAGTATTTGACTGAATTAAAGCATTGAATTACATTATTATACATATTTTTACTAGAAGATAATGTATCAATGCTCATTTTCACTTGAAGATGCTATTGATTCGTAATTGGCTTTTTGTTGTGTGGGTGTGGTGGGAAAAGATTGTTCACATCAGTAGTTTATCCTTGAATTGTTATTAAGGTCCGGGTTGGCACTTATTAGAATATGCAGATTGACTGGTTGACTTGTACAAGAGCTAAGAAAAGCTTGGTTTGATGCTTAATATTTACAGATATTAATGTGAAAACACTCAAGTTGGAGAAAAAGTTAATAAATGAAAATCAGGGGCCAGTGAATATGTTTTAGGTTCTATTACATTTTGTTATAATTAAAAGACGTTTGAAAATAATTTGATCTGGAATTCAGGGGAAAAATATATTTGGGTTTGCTTGTTAAATCCTAAGTAAGACTTCTCCACATCGTTTTGTAGGGGAGTTGATCTGTTTGCAAAGAGGTCAGTTAATGCATACAGACCTTAAAGGACACATGTCTTTCCTTCTGCCTATCTGTCTCACAGGTTGCTTAAAATCCTTGTTAGCATTAAATTTAATTTTTAATTGATAGATGGCAAGTTTGTGTACTGGCTGATCTTATGTATTTCATAGCTGTATTACACTACTGCTATTGTTTCAGTGTTTATTCTTGGTTCTGTTCTATCCTCATAATTGCCCATTTCATCACTCCATATAACACATATTTTGCTCTTAGTTATTTTCTGCATGTTTAGTGCAGTGGAGCTGTGCTGCAATAAATTTTTTTTTTTGAGGGAGGAAGGCAAGGCATTTGAGGTTAAGTGACTTGCCCAAGGTCACACAGCTAGTGTGTCAAGAAGTGTCTGAGGCCAGATTTGAACTCAGGGCCTCCTGACTTCAGGGCCAGTGCACCACCTAGTTGCCTTGAATGCAAGCTTTCTTAACGATTCCTAATCTCTTTTTTCACCCCACTATTTGGCAAATTATTGCAACCTAAATATTTAGATGATAGATTGCTGACTTGACTGCTTTCAGCCTCGAATAACTAACATCAAAGATTTTTAAAGATTTTTATGTGTTGTTTCTCTGGTTTAGACTAATATACGACTTTCTTGAGGTTTGTCAACCTACAATGTAAATTAATTCATTATTTGTGTGTCTAGTCTTCAGTGCAGTTGTCAGCAAATAGAGTTTCTGCCTAAAGTACCTTCAGGCATGACTGTAAAATTGACTAAAAATGACATTTTTGCTTGTTGATTGTGTTTTGAGATGGAATGATCGATTTAGCTAGAGAAGAATTCACTGATATCCTAACTTTCCAGACTCAATTTTATAGATAATATCAAATATTTTTGCAGTGAATTTTTGGTATAAAGATGTTTCATACTCCAACAGATAATATAGTTTATCTTATAACTCAGAGAATTTGTTCAAGTTAATGTTCTAAATTTACTCTGCAAAGATTTATTGCTAATAGTTTCTATATGGCCCTTTATAGCTGCAAAGCACTTGAAAGTACATAATCTCACCATAGTCTCAAGAAGTCAGTACCATTATTTTTATTTTTCCCATTTTACAGATGAAACAGTTTTGAGTTGAAATAATTTTTCTAAGATTGTACAACTAACTATTAAATAGCAGAGCCAGGACTTAACTCTAAATCCAATTTGCTTTCTACTGTTTAATTTTTAGACAAGACCTATGATTTCATTGTAAGAAACTCCCTCTACCAATGCAAATAAGCAGTTTCTCAGCACCTCTTTAGTCTTAGAGAGTTACCTGGAGCACTGAGGGGTAGTGAACTGGCCTAAACCTATCCAGTAAGTGTCAAGATGCAGGACTTGAACCTATGTTTGCCTGACTCAGCCTGGCTATGTACTGCCATGCTATTTCTCCACCAATTTATTGTGCTACCACCTCTAAATTAGTACCATGAAGATAAGCAGTTATTAGAGTTTTGATTATGACATCTCCAGCAATTCAAATGATGAATAAACTTTTGGTTTATTTTTTGCCAAATTTAATATGTTCTTAAATTGAACCTTTATCTCTAGTGGAGGTCTTGATAGTCTGTGTACTTTTCCTGTAACTACCACATAGAGATTGCGTTCACTTCACATTATTGCTTTGCAGCCTAAAGAACCATGTTGTAATTTTAGAAGTGCATAGTCCTGTAGTGCAGTAACTGTTCCAGAGGAACTCAGATGATAATCTTGCCAGCTGTAGAAAGTGGCAAGCTACCCTAAGGAGCTTTCTGTTCTTAAAAATACTTAGTGAAGCTTTCTCAAATTCCAAGGCTTCACCTAGGAAGAAAACACCTCTATCGGAGTTAGGCCTGAAGCCATAAAGGAAAAGATTGGGCGAGTATATTTTCAATGCAATTTCAAGTGTTTTATCTTCTGAAGAGTTAATTGGATGGAGTAAGTAAAGTCTATTGAGACTTGGCAAGTAGCTAGAATGTTACAGACTATTTCTGAAATGATTTAGATATGGTAAAGGCCTTAGAAATGTTGACTGACCCCTGCATATTACAGATGAAGCTAAGGCTCCAAAAAATTGTGGCTTTCCCAAAGTCACTAAATAGCGGAGTTAGAATTTGGACCCAGAATTCATCTAAATGTAATGCTTTTATCATCATTGGTGGGAGAAGGGGGATGTAGGGGAATGAAGGAATCTGACTGAAGAAGAAATTGTGTGTGTGTCTCCAAAGTTTTTAATTTAATTTATGCTTGTCGTTGCTCTTATGAAACATTTTGTTTGAATCGCGACTTTACAATTGACTCAAGGATTTTGCCTTGTTCAGAATGTCTATATCAATACTGCTACAAAAAACAAAACCCGAAAACAAAAACCAAGAAATCTCTTTGAATAGTCTTTCTTAGCCTACTTTTGTAACTGTTGTTTTTTCCTTGTGACTTATCCACATATCTGCCGTGATTTGGTTTGCAACTTGGCAAAAAAGCAAACCAATAAGTGGGGCATCGTTTTGTTCTTTTTAATATTCAGAAAGCAGACATAAATGATTTTTGTTTCCCATTTTACTGACACACTCTTAGATGCAACTGTGAATCCCATCTTGTACTATAAATGTCAAAGAACTTATTTTTTCATTATCAGAAGGAAACTGAAATAATGTAGATTTTTGAAAGACATTTAAAATACCACTTTCTACTTTTAAAATTCTGACTGATAAATTTGGTAAAGGGTGAGCTTGGCTAAAGCTTTTAACCTCTCTGTCATGAATCAGAGTAGGAGAATATTCTGACTATGTAAGTGAAGAAATTTATTTCAAGTTCTATAAAAAAACTATAAACTACAAATATAATTATCATTCTTCGACATATATTAAAATATTTACTCCACTGATTTTTATTTTCTCCAAAAGATTATTAGTGACTGATTTCCTTCATAAATCCAGTGGACTTTTCTTGTTTCTTATTCTCCTTGACTTCTTTGTGGCAACAGATACTGTGGACTAATCCACTCCCTTGAAATTCTATAGTGTCTGAAAAAAAAAATAGGAGAACCAAGCAAACACAAAGCCCTAGAAGTCAGGTGAGAAGATAGTTTCAAGGAGGACTATTTTAGCTAGCTGTTGTCAGGTCAAGAAAACTGAGGACTGAGAAAAGCCTCCTGAGAGATACTGCACAGAAGCAGTCAGGTAGCAGGTAAGAGGTGGGCTTGGATTGTGCTCTAGTTCCACTTGGGACATTTATTGTGTGCGACTCCTTAGCCTTTATCTTTATCTACTAAGACCTTATTTAATTATACTAAAGTCTGTGGAGGGAGTTGTCTAATTACGGATCCCAGGAACACGTTCTTGTTTCTTCTTTGCTAGTATTTTTTTTTCTCTATAGATCTCCTAAATTTCTATCTTTTATCCTCTCATCTGTACTCCTATTCAGTATTTTCAGCAGCCTGGAAGATAATTTACTTGAAGAGTTTGAGATGATTAGGGAATTCCTAGGAACAAAATAGAATTTGTCTTTTCAAATTGCTTTTCTCCTCAGAAACCATTTCTTCTTAGCTATTCCAGTGGTCAGTTATCATTTCTTTAGTCTCCCAGGTTAGAAACCTTGGAGGTATAGGATCATGATTTTAAAGCTAGAAGGCACTTTAAATTGTCACAGTCCAACTGTTACAAGTGAGAAAAAGTTAATCCCAGAGAAGTAACCTGAATTGCTGAAATCCACACAGTAAGTAGTAGAACTGGGATATCAACCCATTTCAGTTTATTTTAGATCCAACACTCTTTCCTTTACACTACCTCCTTATTCTTTTTCATCCTATGTATCCAACTTGTCTTTAGTTGACTATTTCTTCCTTTTGGAACGGGTGTACAACTTAACCCTTCTTATTCTCGGTGGTCCCACTCGACCAAATGCCTAGGCTTAGAGCAGGAAGGGGCAACCTTCATTTTACCTTCTGTTTGTATTATTGCAATAATCTTATGACTGTTTTAACCAGCCTCCATTATATCTATCCTATACATTACTTTCTGGCTAATCCTCCTAAAACATTTTTCTTAATGTTCTACCTTGCTCAAGAGGCAGAGTAGAGTAGTAGGAAGGATACTGAAGTCAGAAACTTGCTCACTGTGTGACTGTGGTTTCTTCATCAGTTAAATGAGGGACTTGGATTAGATTGTTTCTAATAACCTATAAATTTAAATTTATGAACCTATAGTACCTTTTTTTTTTTGCCTTATTAACCTGTAATTTGGTGCTGAGTTACCTAGCCAATCTTATTTCCTTCTAGTCTTTAACACATATTTTTTTATTTTGCCTTGGTGGGTTTTCCCCCTTGTTAGAAACATCTGAAATGCTCAACCTATTGGTATTTTTTTTTACAATTAAGAAAGCTGATATATAGAGAAGTTGAGGTTTTTGCTTGAGATCATAAAAGGCAACTCAGAAACCAAACTCTTTCCAGTGTGTTATTACAGGATCATAGATTTAGGGCTGGAAAGGACCTTAGCTTTTGAGTTCAACCTCAACTGCCTTAGCATGCTGCAGGTGAATAGAATTGATCTGAATAGTCATCACATTTGTGACAGTGACTGTAGGATGAGCCTCCTTAAATTTGGGGCCAGTATTAATTTGTCTTGAGGCTAACATAGTTAAAATTACCAATAGCCCTTTTGTATACTTACGGTGACACTTGAAAATTATGGATGCTACTTTTTTTTTAGAGGGGTGAGTGGGTAGGATTGTGTAGGTCTAAAACATGACTAGAGGATGAAATGATGTTCCCTGCATCAAAATCGTTTCTAGCTGCCCCATTGCTTTTTTTTTTTTTTGCATTTGCCGTTTAGGAAGAAATGCTTTTGCAACTCTTATTTGAAGTTCCATTTCAAATTGTTTGGACTTGTCTGGGCATTGCCTGATGAGACATGTTGATGACAGTCAAAAGATTTCAGAGATTAAAATTTGGAGTTATGACAGTTTTTCGTGGACTACTTAGCAATGACCACTGGCTGACTTTCAGGAGTTGCTGAGATTGAGTAGATTGATATAAGTACATCAATGGCTATGAATCAACTTCTATAGTTAAGACCAAGTCTAAAATATTAAAGTTTTTAAAATATTTCTGAGTTTAGTAGTCATTTGTTCCCTGTGCTAAAGTTACTTAGTTATTTTGAATCTTTTAAAATTTAAAGTTGACAAATTGTGAAAATCTAGGCAATTCTGAAAGATATTATAGGCCCTCGCTGTTTTCCCAAATAACTTGGTTTATCAGGCAGGACTGTACTAGTTAGCTTGAATGGCATCAACTTATGTGTGTATGCCTCAGACTGTTTGATATATAAACATTTAATTTGGCAATGGTTGCTGAAGTTGTGTGGGAGTTGAGAATACTTTTATTTATGTTGGAATAAATTATATTTTAATTGTTACCTAATTACTAGCAATTTGGCATTTCTAAAACCTTATAAAATACCAAATGTATTTTAACCAGCTCTACCTACTCTCATATTTATTTTTATAAATGCTTACTCTTCTGGTCTGAATCACTTGAATGATAAGTGTAGTATCACCTGAGATTATGTTTGAAACAAACCATGCTTTTCACATTGTATAAATATTTGTTTAATATAAACTCCTTGAGAGTAGGGATTATATCATTTTTTATATCCACAATGTCTAGCATAGTCTCTTGTGGACACATAATAAATGTTTGTTGATTGATCTGGTAGAAATAATATTTTTTACTAAATAATTTAGCAAATATTTTTTGTTAAGGTTCTTATCACATGGTGGTGTGCAACAAACACCAGGCATTAAACTGACTCTTTTGGCACAATTCCTAGAGTGCTTAGTCTGGAGTTAGGAAGACCTGAGTTCAAACGCAGCCTCAGATACTAGTTGTGTGACCCTTGGCAAGTCACTTAACCCCACTTGCCTCAGTTCCTCATCTGTAAAATGAGCTGGAGAAGGAAATGTCATGCCACTCCAGTATCTGTGCCAAGAAAATCTCAAAAAGTAGTTATGAAGGGTTGGACATAACTGAAAAATGACGAAACAAAAAAACCCTAGACATTGATGTTTTTACCTCTTAATAAACTAGTTATTGACATTATATCAGTAATTAGAGAAATAATGCAGGAAGACAAATTTGACTTTATAGGTATTGAGCCTTAGAATGAGAACCTATGATTGCAGTGTAATAGTAGCATTAAAGAGTCATGTGAATTTAAGGAAATATAACAGAGGAGGGAAAGGGTGGTATAGATCATTTGGGTGAAGAAGAGTGGGAGCAGAAACAGTAGTATATGAGTATTTTACAGATCATCTGGAAATCAAGAAGAAATTCTTGAGGTTGGGAAAAACTCACAAGCCTATAGCAGTATGCTTTGATAAGGATGGGGGACTTGAGCTATCTAGACATTTCTTGTAGCTCTCCCTGCTTGAAGTAGGACAGCTAATAATTGGGTTTTTTTTTTTAGTTACCTTAATTATAACTAATCATTCAAAGAACAAGATATTGACAAGTTAGAACAGAGGTGTCAAACATGCTCACTTCAAATACTCCCCACTGCAGCCCAAACTAGATTAAGATGTAATTGCGAAATATTTAACAACATAAATAAAAATGCAATAAAGTATAGATCACATTGCATTTGAAAACTAAGTTCATATGTGCTCCATAGGGATCTTTTATGTATGATTGATTGAAGCCCTTTCCCCTTCTTTTTTTTTTTGATGCTACTGGGCTAGAATATTAAGCCAAATTGGTAAGAAATTTAACAGGGATTAATATAAAGTCTTTTTCTTGGGTTCAGGAAAATCAGTTTTATGAATACAAGATAAGGGAGTTAGGGATAGAGAGCAGTTGAGATTAAGGGTTGGTTTAGTAAATTTGTAAATTCATTATGAGTCACTAGTGTGATAATGGTATTCTAGAAGGCAAATGTGATCTAGCTTACAAAATCAAAGAAGTATAACATAGAGGAATAAAGAAGTGATGACTCCACTGTACTCTGTCTTGGTCAGACCACTTTGGGAATATAGTATTTGCTTTGGGGTACTACTGTTTAGGAGTTAGTATCTAATCCTTGATTTAATTCAGCAAACACTTAGGGCTGAATTCAGTGGATTAATGGTATAATTGGAAAGAGCATTGGCTCTGGAGTCAGGACCTGGATTGAAATCTCAACTCAGATACTACCTATGATTTTGAGTAAGTCCCTTATATCTCTAGGCCTTAGTGTTTACATCTATAAAATGAAAGAGTAGGACTTAAGGAGTTTCTATGAACTCAGTTGATCCAGATGAACTATATCCTTTAAGTACTGAAACCTGGCAGATGGGATTGTTGAACCAATCTCATCTTCAGTTACTCTTTGAAAGATGATGGAGAATTAGAGAAATATTAAGAGATTAGAGAAGTGCAAATATCCTAATTTTCATAAAAGAAAAAAATTTCTTAAACTATAGGCTGGTAAGCTTGATTTCCAATTCTCATAACTTTATAGTTCTATTAAAGAGAGTGTTTATAAATATTTGGTAAAGGAGTAGTTATTAGAAAGAAATGCCAGAGTTTCTTCAAAAATAGGTCATGCCAGACTAAACGTGTGTGTGTGTGTGTGTGTATATTTGAGATCATGGAAATGCTGTAGGTATATGTCTTAGATTTTATTAAAGAATTTGGGAGTTTCTTCTTGAGCACCAGTAATATAGTTAGGGCTATTTGGAACTGGGTTAATATTTAGACTCAGTTGTTAATGGTTGGAAGGAAGTCTCCAGTGGATTGCCCTATGAATTTGTGCTTAGACCTGTGCTGCTTAATATTTTTGTTAGTGGCTTAGATAATTAATTCAGAAGTCAAAAAAATCTTGAGAGACTTGAGAAAATTTTCCCAGAAATAACATCTCAACTCTGTACTTTTGATGAGTCTTTTTACCTTTAGTTTTTAAAACAATTCTTCCATCATGTAAATTATAGCTCTTTTTTCTTTTAGAGAAATAGTAAACTAAAAAAAGATTATTAAAACGTTGTGAGATTAAAGTCTTATTAGAAAAGTATAAAATTCAAGACTATTATGGCTGAATATATTGAGTATAAAATTGCATGAGCTACGCTAACAGGTTTTAGAAAATCAACCATCAAGTTAAGAGGAAAGGAAACAAACTCTTAAAGTTTACTGTTACTTTAAGTAGTACGTTTTGGAGACTTTGGTATATAGATCTGTTCCCAAATTGATATATGATATGATACTTCTTTGGGTAACAATACTGTTCCCATCAAATAATCCATCTCTTGTCGCAAATAAACTAGGTTGCTGTGCTTCTGATACTTGCCATTTTTAAGTTCTGCTGCTCTGATAGCATTTTTTTCAATGCTGGATGTGGATGGTTGTGCTAAGAAGAAAGCTGTTAGCAGGGCAGGGGTTACCATGGAGTTTAGTTGGCATGTATAGTTCATTCACAAAGGATCACAAACTTAGAGCCACAAAAGACAATCTAACCTCCTTCTGCTGGTGAGGAAAACTGTGGCCCAACCAAATTGGTTTCCTAGCTCTTAGGAAATAAAAAAAAAGTTTTAAAAGTAGTTATCGGCAATTAAGTATCTTACAGTTTTTGTTAGATGTGGAAATAACATTAAAGTTCTCTACTTTCACTTATGCTTCCTACTTTTATTTTTGAAAGTAACTTTGGAAGTATCACTGAAACAGCAGTTTTGAAATTGGGGCATATTTGTCAAGTCTAGAATGAAGAATTTATCAGTACTACTGTAATAGGACTTGATTATATTGCTTCTTAGTAAATGCCTTGCATTCATCTTCAATAAAACTCTCATATTTAAGTTGTAGATTTTGTTATGTTTGAGAAGAAGAAATGTCTTTTAACATTACTAGATATTGTCTGGTTAATTATGTAGATGATAAAATGGGAAGTATTGTGCATACTTGACTCAGCCTCTTATAGTTTCATTCTGAACATCAAGCTCTTAACCATCTCGTTTTTGGAGTGAAACTAATATTGAATCATCTTTTAGAACTGTATGAGACTAAGAAAAATTTTTTTAGAAAAGTGTGAGAGCTTGAAGTGGAACTGTTAAATCTAGAGGGAAGGATTATCTGTCAGATTAATACTATTAAAGTAATATTATTCTTTCCTTATTGACCTTTTTCCCTGTTCTATTAATGTTAGCCACTGTAGGGGTTCTGAGATAGTTGCTTAGACAGTGTCACAGATCTCACAGGATTCTGCTAGACTATATTAGTTATCAGAACTATGTCTTTAAATTATCATAGGCACTTTGCCTTTATAGGGGCAGTGCATGGATTATGAACCAGAGTTTGAGAACATTTTAATGGCATCTGAAGCTTTGGGAAAAGGAACAAGTGAAACTGATGATATCAGCTGAAATTGCCAAATACTTTCATTGTCAGATGAACTGTTTAATTTCCAAGATGTTAATTCTTTTCAAGGCACAATGGATGGCTATTTCAAATCACTGGGCAATTTTCCTTTTCTATTGAAATGGGGTACCAATTAGGAATGGAGCCATGATTAATTGATAAGAGTACAAGTGTAAAAAATGGGGAGTAGATCTGATATATTTAAAAGTATGTTAATGAAATTGTTTCACAATTTGAAATGCAGTAGATGAAAATGTTATTTTATTCTATTTTTTTTAGTAATGAATGTTATAACTATTGAAGATTATAAGAGCACATACTGGCCAAAATTGGATGGTGCCATAGATCAGCTTTTAACTCAGAATCCTGGTGACTATATCCCTATATCATATGAACAGATATACAGGTAAGACCATCTTTAAAGGACTGAACCTTTTTTTTTTTTAACCATAGTGCATTTATTTGTCCAATTGTAATTTAAATGTGACTTAATTGTTACTGCATATGTGTAGTGTATTAGGTCAATTCTACAAACCACAAAGTTATTTTCAGTACTCACCCAAAGTCTTTCTCGAAGGTGTTGTTAAAATTCTGTTTCAACTGAGGTTTCATTCTTCCCTTTTTTCCTAGCCCTACTTCCTTTTGCAGATATCATAGTTCCTCTCTCCAGACTTGAAGCCCTTTAAAATCTTAGTGTCCTTTGCAGTGAATTATCTCATGACTGACAGTAATTTTTCCGTTATGAGGAAGGTGGTTTCTTTCTAGCCCTTAAGGATACAAGAGCCAGGCTCTTTATTCCCAGGTTTATAGGAATAGCCATTGTGGACATTGTTCTATCTGAAGTGTATGAAAAGTGCATCTGATTAGCCTTGCATAATTTTAGTGTAGATTGATAGTATAAATGTTGCTATGTGCCAGGCACTGTGCTAAGGGTTGGTGAAACAAATACCAGCAGCAGGAGATTTGCAGTTGAAGGTGTTGTCAAAATTCTTATTAAGGATCTTATATTCTGATTGGAGAGAGACAACACATAGGTGGGACTGAGAAAAGGGAAGAGTTTGTACAATTGTAATAATGCTACAGACAGGAAGTCTTGGAGAGAGTTTGGGCAAGAATGAATTGAAGCCTGGCTAGAATTCTTCTTCAAATGGTGGTACCGGTGGTACTTCAAATGATAGATACTGCGGAGGAGGGTTCCAGAAGTAAAGCTTCTCAGGGTGCTGATGTGGCAGACAAGGACAAAGATTAGAAGTCCAGGGTGACATTAGTCGAAAGTCGATTAGCCAGTGAACGTTAATTAAGCACCTACTTTGTGCATGTGCTAAACTCTGTGGATACCAAAAAGGGGGCAAAGACAGTCCTTGCCCTCAAGGAGCTGAACATGAAGCTAAGTATTACAATTTGAATCTAATTATCTTCCAAGAATCTCTATTCATTCTTGCCAGTCCAACACTAGCTACTCTCTAACACAACTTTGCTTCCAAACTTCTCCTGGTAGTTCAACTTTAGAATCATCTTATGTGGCTGACAAGGATATTTGTCATAAATTGTTCTCTTTCAGTCTATGTTCCTACTAAATACTTTCTGATTATATTAATTTCCCAATGATTTGTTGTCTGTTACAAATATTACTTACCTTCTTCCTCAGTGAGACCACTTTTAATGTCTTTATGTTCAGTTCTATGTGAAATTAGAGAAAACTGTAATTCCTTGTATGTAAGTACCTAGCATAGTTGATGTCAAGGCACCTTCTTAGCAAGTTAGGTACTTAGAACCTAGAAGCTTCCAGGATTCTGGGTGACTTGAAAAAGAAAGATTGCTTTATAGCCATAACTCATGTTGTATAATAGATCTAATTTAAACACAAGATGGATGAAAAATGTAATAGGTACTTTAAACTCTTGAAGTAAAGTAATAGCCAGTTTATTTGGAAATCATCCTCCTCCCCCTCACCCCCCATTTCAGCCATCTAGAATGTAATTAAGAACATTGATATGAGTAAAAAAAGAACTCAACAAAAATAGCTGCCACAAATCCATTCAATTAAACTGATATTTACTAAGCTAACTAATTGCTCTGTTTAAGGTGGTACAAAGATAAAAATCCAACATAGTCGCTTCCAACAAGGAGCTTATAATATATTAAGTGATATCTGACAAAACATTAATAAACATATAAATGTAAGAGAGGTACATGCAGAATGGAAGAAGAAATTTAAGTGGAGGGGCTCATTTTTGGTTGAGAGATCAGGGAAAACTTCATGGTGGAATTTGCAACTGAGCAGGTCTTTACAGGGATGGAAGGATTTCAACAACTGAAGATTAGGCATTTTAGGAATAGGTTCAATCACACATAGATTATAGAGGTTATGGGTAAATTGAGATTAGGGAATGGTGAATAATCCTGTTTGAAACCTAGACTAGAAGGGATAGAGTGTGAAATAAAGACTATAAGTAGGTTGGACTTAAGTGATGGAGGGCTTTTAATTTCAGTCTGAGAAGTTTGTATTTTGTTTGATAGGCAGTGGGGAAATCCCCAAAGGCTTCTGAGCTAGGACTGAGGTGATCAGATTATTTCATCAGATGGTAGAGGATGGATTAGAGAATGAGTGGTGGTAGGAAAGGGAACTAGAAATTTTCTAGTTCCATTTTCCTAAGATAATATAAGGGCCTATATTAGATTGAAGGCAGCTAAAATAAAAGGAAAGAAATAGTTGGGATAACTATTGGTGAGGTTGAATTGAAAGGATTTGCCAACTGATTTTATGTAGGGGATTAAGAAGAGAAAAGGCAAATGTGCTGAGTTTTTAACCTTGTTGAGAATAATACTGTCATTAATATGGAAATTGGGGTGGCAGGGCATGAGTGGAAGGGTAGATGATCATGCATTCAGTTTTGGAAAAATGCAGTACTAGAAATGATGATTAATTTTCTGCCTATGAACAGTTTGCTCTAATTCTGTTGACCCTTCCCAACCATACTTGTTAGAGCTGTATATAGTCTGGTTTCCTGACAGTTTAGAAGCACTAAATTAGAATGGTGAGTTAACGGAAGTGATGGACAATAGGTATTGCTATCGACCTCAAGAGCTGACAGTGATAGATGGAAAAACTACAAAAAGACACAATTATTAATGCATAAATAGTACATGCTCATCTTCATGAGTTCAAATGTGGCCTTAGATGCTTACTAGCTGTGTGACTCTGGGCAAGTCACTTAACCCTGTTTATCTTAGTTCCTTATTTGTAAAGTGAACTGGAGAAGGAAATGGCAAATCACTCCAATATCTTTGCCAAGAAAATCCCAAATGGGGTCACAAAGAGTGGAACATGACTGAAAGATTGAACAGCAATAGGCTCAAGTCCAGAGCCAGTGCTTCTTCCTCGCCAAACACTGCCTTCTCATAAACAGCTACACATTTAATTTGTAAAGTATAAAAATATGGAAATTTTAAAATTGTATATTGGTTAAAATGGACTTTGGGGGGAATGGACAATTAATTTTGCAACAGTGATTCCTAGCATTTGTAATGACTTGTTTGAACTTGTGTGTTTTTCTCTGTGAACAAGCATTTTAAAGTGATCATGCTATGTTCCAAAAGTTTGTAATTTGCGGATTGCTAATGTAATGGTTAACATGCTCTACTGATCACAGATGTTGTTCTGGTACTCTTGAAAGGAGAAAGTATCAAGCCTCTTAGTTATTAGTCACATATTTAGATTTGGTTAACAATAGCTAACATTTTTGGCAAGTGATAATATAACCTTAGATTTAGAAACCTTTTGGTGTAGCTGAAAGTTGCTTGAGGGCAAAAGCCTGTTAGGAACCAATTTTTTAAGGTCTCAATTAATTTTCTTTTGGCTACAGTCCATTTGCATAGTTGCTTTAAGTTTCAGTTGCTACAAGTGCCTCACTGTTAAAGTAGGTTTTTTTTTTTTTGCAGCTGTGTGTATAAATGTGTATGCCAGCAGCACTCCGAACAGATGTATAGTGATCTGATTAAAAAGATAACTAACCACTTAGAGAGAGTCTCAAAGGAGCTGCAGGTAAGGAATTGCTTGATCTTTTTTTCTCCCCTAACCTGTTGCAAATGACATTAACATGCATAGTATAGTTTTAGGGAAGTATTCATTTAACAGTTCACAATTCACTGTAATTATCAAGGCTTTCAAAGTTGATTAAACTGTATAATTCTTAGTGTGGGGATGTGCATTTCTTTTTAAAAGTTGAACTGTAAATTGTGGTGGTTTTTATAGTGAGTCTCTTCCTTTTCTTGTTGTGCTACCCCTCCCTATGGTCCAAGGTGTGTAATAGGGCCTTAAATGACAGCATTTGTTGCTATGTCTTTTTTTATTTAAAAACAAAACAGAACAACACAAAACCTAGGCAGTTAGGTGATACAATTGATAGAGGGCTTGACTTAGACCTAGAATACCTGAGTTTAAATCTAGCCTCAGATACTTACTAGCTGTGTGACCCTGGACAAATTACTTCATCTCTGCTTCAGTTTCCTCATATTTAAACTGGGGTTAATAATAACACTTATCTCCCAGAGTTTTTGTAAGGATCAAATGAGATATTTGTAAAGAACTTTACAACGTTAAAGTGCTGTATAAATGCTATCATAATGGTTAGCTGTTATTTTTAGCTATAATTCCATACTTTATATTTAAGCTATTTCCTCCTCTTTCCTCCCATGTCCCTTTAACATTCCTTAGAAGTTGATGGCTTTCTTAAATACCTCTGGGCACAAGTCATATTTGGGTCCATATCATCATAGATCATAGATTCTAGCTGGAAGGGATCTTTAAAAGCTTAGTCCATTGATTTCATTTTTAAAAAATTAACGCATTTTGTCTTGACACATCAAATACATACTTGGAAAACCCTTTTTGCCATTTCTCGTGATCTTATAAAAAGAATTGGCAGCACTTGTAATTCAACATCAAACAAATCAACAAGCATTAAGCACTAGGAATACAAGCACAAGCAAAAAGATAGTCCCTCCCCTTGTGGAGCGCATATTCTTTTTTTTTTTTAAGCAGTTGGGGTTAAGTAACTTGCTCAAGTTATATGGCCAGTTATTTCTGGGTGTGGTGCTAAGTATCTGAGCCTGGATTCGAGCCCCAGGTCATCCCGACTCTGGGGCCAGTGCTCTTACTCGCTGAGCCACCTGGCCGCCCCATGGAGCTCATATTCTAATGGGGGAGGATGAGACATAAAAGGAATTTGAAAAGTGGGTAGTTTGGAGAAGGTTGTTGTAAAATGTAAGGGACTGACTAGTTAGAAGAAGGGATTGCAGGGTAGTGGAGTGAACTTGCAGAGTGAGAAGGCCAAGGGCTGAGGGAGCTTGCATCCTGTGCAATGGTGGGGCAAGTCTAGAGTCAGTAGTGGAGTCTGGAGAGAGGAAGGAAGATGTAACTTTTTAATCTTAAGAGTTAGGTGACTTGTGTAGAGTCATGCAGATAATTTATAGACTTGGGATTTTGAACCAAGGCCTAACTCCAAATCTAGTGCTCCTTAAACTGTATAATTCTGCCATCAGTCTTCATCAACTTTTTTTCTTTTTTATGAATTTTATTTTCAAGAAACGTTTCAATTTGTGAACAGCAAAAGCAGGATTGTATAAGAAACCATGAAATACTTTTATGTATAATTTGTTTTTTAAAATTGTACATATAGATAACGAAGTTGAAATAAAATTGCCCTCTATTGACTTTAGAATTTTTGTTTTCAGTTATGTATTTTTAAATGCTTTATTTATATTGAAACTTTTTATTTGCATCTCAATCACTACCACTAACTCAGTGGTAATTCTGCTTTTTGATCTCAAGATCTTTTCACACTCTTAAAAATTGAGGACCCCAAAGAACTTTTGTTTATGTGGGTTATATCTAACAATATATTAGAAATTAAAGCATCTTAATATTATTATGAGACTAGCTTTGACCTTGCCCTGAAAGGGTCTTAAGAATCCCAAGGGTCCCGTCCCCAGACTACAATTTGAAAACCACTATACTAAGTCATCTCATCCCCACCCAATAGAAACTTTCCCCTATGACAAGTAAGTATAATCAAGGAAAACAAATCAATACAAAGTCCTAGTTTGGAAAATGTATCCTACACCTCTGGGGCAGCTAAAGGGTACAGTGGATAGTAAGCCTGAAGTCAGAAAGACTCATCATCCTGAGTTTAAATCTGACCTCAGACATTTACTAGCCGTGTGACCCTGGGTAAGTCATTTAACTCTGTCTCAGCTTCCTCATCTGTAACATGAGCTGGTGAAGGAAATGGCAAACTACTCCAGTATCTTTGCCAAGAAAACCCCAGATGGGGTCACAAAGAGTGAGCCATGACTGAAAATCCTTCACCTCTAGTTTATTACCCTTCTGCCAGGAAGCAAGGAGCATGCTCCTTTGTTAGTATCATGAAGTCATGATTGGTCACAATGTCGTATCAGAATTCTGAAGTCTTTTTTCAAAAGATATTTCACCCTTTCTTTTATTATGGTAATTGTGTAAATTGTTCTGGTTCTTATTTTACTTAACATTTCCTACAAGTCTTTGCAAGTTTCTCTAAGTCCTTCATATTTGTCATTTATTTTGGACTTGAGATCACATTCTGTTTACCTTAATTTCCATATCTGAAAAATTAGGAAGTTGGACTACATGGCCTCTAAGGTTCTTTCCAGCTCTAAAATCTACGATGCTACTTTGTTTCTGTGTTCCCATTTGTTTCCACTTCTTTGCTACAGTTAAAAATGTTGGTTTAACATTTTTTTTGTACATGTGGTCCTTTATTTCCTTGGGGTACATGCTTAGTAGTAATATGGGTTCAGAAGAGCGATTATATTTCAGTGATTTCTTGGGTATAGTTCCAGATAGCTTTCCAGAATTGTTACCAATTCAAAGCTTCCATCAGCCATTTACTAGTTATGCTTCACTTCCAAAGCTCTTCCGCCATTTGGAGTTTTCTTCTGTTGTTACTTTGGCCAGTCTGATGTTTATGTGGCAGAACCTTAAAAGGTTATAAAATTTGAATTACCCTCATTAGTGATTCAGAGCATTTTTATGTAGTTGTTGATTGTTTACATTTTCATATTTGAAAACTGTCTATATCTTTTGTCCACTTATCCTTTGGGTAGTTAATGTTGTTTTTACATATTTCTCTCAATTTCCTTTATATCTTTTTTTTTTGCCTTTTTTTGGAGGGGGAAAGTAGGACAATTGGGGTTAAGTGACTTGCCCAAGGTCACATGGCTAGTTTTTATGTTAAGTGTCTGAGGCCGGATTTGAACTCAGGTCCTCCTGACTCCAGGACTGGTGCTCTATTTACTGTGCCACCTAGCCATCCCAATTTCCTTTTGGTATCTTGAATTATCATACCTTTATCAGATATTTGGGGCAAAAATATTTTCTAGTTTACTTTCCTTCTAATTCCATTTGCATTAATTTTGTGTAAAAACCTTTTAATTTCATGAAAATGGCCAAGTAAAATTGAACATTTTATCTTTTGTGATCACTTCTAATTCCATTCTCTTAATTTTTAATAATATGAACTTTTATATTTAGGTCATATATCCATTTGGAATTTATTGTGATGTATGGCAGCTAGGTGGTGCAGTATGATTAGAGGTAATGTGGTATTGTAGTAGATAGAGAGCACTGGGCTTGGAATCAGAAAATCCATGTCTGTCCTCAGATACTTGCTAGTTGTTCAATGATCCTGAACAAGTCACTCAGTCTTTTTCTGCCTCAGTTTCTTTATTTGTAAAATGGGTATAATAGCATCAGCTGTGTCCCAGGGTTGTTGAGAGGATCAGCACAGAGCCTCATACCTAGTAGGTGCTTAATAAGTCCATCCTCCCGTCCTATGTCTCCTCCCCTTCCCCCCAGTCCTTTATGGTATTTAGAAGATTTTAAAAATAAGTTATGACTTACCTTCTAGTTTCCAGTATTTTTTGTATTTGGAAAACAGTGAAAATTTTTACTCAAATGAAATGTTTTCTTATCGATGAGCATGATATATACAACATGGCAGAGTAGAAACAGAACCTCCTCTCGGCTCCTGCGCTCACCACCTCCAATGCATATAAAAGGGGACTCTGAACAAACTTTGGAGCTACAGAACCCACAAAATGCCACAGAGAAGCTAACCTCCCACTGAGGACAGCCCAGCAGGCCAGCAGGAATTGGCCATACCGAGGTTTTAGCCCCAGGGTGGGCCTGACCAACCTCCAGCTGGAGGGACTCCAAATCACCAGCATCTGTGGTGGTCCAGAATTATCACCACATAGATGTTAAGGACAAAGTGAGAGGTCAGTGCAGTGTGGACTTTGGGAACCAGTAGTTGGGAGTATATTGGCTTCTGCCCCCGGGGCGAGAAGCCGCTGCCCTGTGGCAGCTTCAGTTCCTGGCCTGCAGATTGTAGGGGGACCAAGCCACCAGTCTGAGGGGTAATTGCTCTTGCTTTAACCTGCTTGGATCTGGATTGTGGTCTAGGGTGGAGGTCCTGGGATGTGTGTCCAGCTTGCCAGAGCGTGTGGAGGCTTCAGAGAGATCACCCAACTAATACCTCTGGCAGCTGAGAAAACCCCAGCATTTGGTGTGAAGCTCCCTTGTCTTGTAGCAGAGTCCTACCTATGGCAAAAAGCCCAAAAGTCAAGTAATTGAGTGGCAACATGACCAGGCAAAAGAAGCAAAGCAAACAGAAGAATCCCAACATTAGGCTTCTATTTTGGGAACAAAAAGGATGAAAGCATGGAACAGGAGGAAGACAGTGAAATCAGAACTGCATCAAAAGCTTCAAAGGAAAATATGAGCTGGTTACAGGCCATAGAGGACCTTAAGAAGCAGATAAGAGAAGTGGAGGAAAAATTGGGAAGAGAAATGAGAACAATGCAAGAAAATTACGAAATTGAGAGTCAACAGCCTGACTGAGGAAAATCACACCTTAAAAAGTAGATTAACTCAAATGGCAAAAGGGGCTCAAAAAGGCAATAAGGAGAAGAATGCCTTAAAAAGCCGAATTTGCCAGATGGAAAAAGAATCTCAAAAGCTCACTGAGGAGAATCATTGCTTCAGAATTAGATTGGAGCAAATGGAAGCTAATGAAAAAATAGAAGGCAATGTGAAATATTTCATTGGAAAAACGCCTGACCTGGAAAATAGATCCAGGAGAGATAATTTAAAAATTATTCAACTACCTGAAGGCCATAATCAAAGAAAGAACCTAGAAATCATCTTCCAAGAAATTCTCAAGGAAAATTGCCCTGATGTTTTAGAACCAGAGGGCAAAATAGAGGTTGAAAGAATACACCGATCACCTCCTGAAAAAGATCCCAAAAAGAAAACTCCAAGGAATGTTATAGCCAGGTTCCAGAATTCCCAGATTAAGGAGAGAATATTATAAGCAGCCAGGGAGAAACAATTTGAATATTGTGAAAACACAATCAGGATAACCCAGGATCTGGCAGCTTCTACACTGAGGGATCAAAGGGCTTGGAATATGATATTCCAGAGGGCAAAGGAGCTGGGATTAAAACCAAGAATCACCTACCCAGCAAAACTGAGTATCATGTTTCAGGGGAAAATATGGTCATTCATTGGAATAGAGGACTTTCAAGTATTCTTGCTGAAAAAAACCAGAGTTGAATAGAAAATTTGACATTCAGATAAAAGAAGCAAGAGAAGCATGAGAAGGTAAACAGGAAAAAGAAATCATAAGGAACTTAATCAAAGTTGAACTATTAACATTCCTACATGGAAAAACAATATATAATAATATGTAACTGATAATAACTGATGAAACTTTTCTCATTATGAAAATAGTTGAAGGGAATAGAAGTATATATATATATGTATCTATTTCGGAGGGTATTATGGGCGTATGAATACATATGTGAATATTTGTTTACAGGTTTACATAGAGGGCACAGGACCAATTTAATAGGAAGGGATGATACTTTATTTTTTTTTTTATAAAGCTTTTAGAACACATTCAATTTAAGGAAACTATAATTTTCAGACTTAGAGCTCTAACTAAAACATTGCTATAGTTTCCCTTTCTGAGGACGCCTAGGGCACTTCAAATAACCCACCCCCTTTACCCGCAGGTCATTTTGACCCGGGCCCCTACCCCGCTGCAATACCCTAGCATTCCAGGCCCCTAGGCCCCGGGCCGGCGCTAGATGGGGGAAGGGGCCCAGGCTCTGAGCTCCCGGAGCCTGGGCCCCACCCTCAGGAAGCTTCCCATCTGTGCAGTTTAGTTTAGCATTAGGGGATACAGAGAGCCTGACCTCCTTCTCCCCGCCCCTCCCCCCGGGGGCTGCCTCCCGATCCGCCCCCCCCCTCCCCGCTCCAGGACCCATCTCCCCGCCCCAGCGCCCAGTGGGGGGCTCGTCCGGGCAGGGGTGCCAGGGGTGCGCCTCCGCCACCACAGCCGGGGCCCCATGCTCCAAGCCCCAGCACAATATACCCAGCCCCAGCAGGGCCGCGGTAAACAAAGAAGGAGGGGGGTGACCCCGCCGGCAGCGGCGGGGTGGGTCCCGCACTCCCCCGACAGTCCAATCCTGGGTCACGTTGTTGAGAAGCAGATGTCATTATGGGTGGAGCTGACACTGCCGAGCAGCTGAAACATTGTTCTAGCCCAACTCACTCCCAGCCTGCCCTGGGAGAGGGTCTGCGCCCCAGACAGGTAAGTCGAGCTCCCTCCACCACCCTCTCTCTCCAGCACCGCCCCCCCCGCCCCAACCCCCCACCCCCTTCAGGGGAACCCGGAAGTTCTGACCCGGGCGGCCGAAGGCATAAACGCTCGAGTGAAGAGTTCAAAACTTGCTCCGGCCTCTGGGCTCCCGTGCAGACTCAGGCCCCAGAGCCTCCCCTAGCCCGGCTTCCCCTCGGGACGCTCAGGGACCGGTTCTGCTCTGGCCCTCTTCTCGTTTCCTACTGCGGGCCGAGGCTTGGAGGCAAGTGGGGGTGGGGAGGAGGGTGGCCGGGGCGAGCCCGAGGAAGGGCCGAAGAGGCCCCGGCAGAGATTTGACTGAGGGAATCTGTGCGGTTCGGAGCTGGGGCTGGGGAGCTTCCGGCCGACTTAGGCCGCGGCGGGGGACCGGATCTGGGGTGGGGTCGAGCGGGGACAAGAAGGTGGCCTGGGTGGGCGTTCGCACTCGCCTGGGACCGGGTGATCTGCAGCTGGTAGTAGTCTTTACTCGGCGCCGGGCCTTGTCTGCCGGCTTCGAACAGAGTCTCTGGCAGCAGCAACGTCATCTTGGGACGCCACCAGGGATGATACTTTAATGGTGAAATTAAGAGGTGAGAGGAATATAATGAGAGGAGATGGGGAGAGACCGAATGGGGTAAACTATTTCATATAGAAGAGGCAAGGGAAAATGGTTACAATGGAGGGAAAGAATAGGAAGGCAAAAGGGAATGGGTCGACCTCATTCTCATTGAATTTGGCTCGGGGAGGGAATGAAATACACACTGAATAGGGTACCTCACCCTACAGGAGAATAGGGGGGAAGGGGATGAGAGGGAGGATGATGGAAGGGAGGACAGGCTGGGGGAAGGGAAGTTGGAAGCACCCACTTTTGAAAAGGGACAGGATCAAAATGGAGAATAGAACAAGTGGGAGGTGGGATAGGAGGGAGGGAAATATAGTCAGTCTTTTACAATATATCTACTATGTTAATGTTTTGTATTAGCTAAACATGTACAACTCATACTGAACTGCTTATCTTCCCAGTGAGGGTGGGTGATAAGAGAGGAAGGGAATGAATCTGGAATTCAAAGTTTTAAAATCAGATGTTTATTAATAATAGTATTTATATTATTAATACTATCTTTCATGTAATTGGGAAATAAGATATACAGGCACTGGGGCATAGAGATCCACCATGCCCTACTGGAAAAGTCGATAGGGGTATGGAAGGAGGGGTTATCCTGTGGGACTGCTATTTTAGGGAGGTGGGTAGGGGAAAACGGGGAGAAAATTTGTAACTCAAAATTTGGTGGAAATGAATGATGTAAATCAGAAGTTAAAGCATTTGGGAAAAAAAAGAAAACAGTAAAGCATATATGTCAAATTTTCCTTAAAATCAGTGAAAATTTAATAAATTTTCATGATAAAAGATAAAACTTTAGTTATCTGGAAAATTCAGTTGTGGAACACTGTATACTCTGTAGAAATGGTTCCCCCTCCTCCTTGGGTGTATATGTATGTGTAATACAAATGTGTGGGCTAACAGATGACCTCACTTCTGAGGTTGATGTGCTTGTGTTGTATCATTAAGTCTTTGCTATTTGAGGACATGGGTTTATATTCTATAGGAGCAAAAGATGACTTCAGATTCCATAGAATTCTTAATGTAGTGGATTTGAGGGCATTTTCCTCTTGAGATAGCATTTTAAAATTGAAGTAAAACAACCTAAAAATCTTTACTCTTTTCATGGTATGTGGTTGAAACAGTTGGCTGCTGATGCTGCTAGTATGGAAGTTTGGAGATGGAATTCATTGCTAACTGAAAACACCTGAGGCTTATATTAATGTGGAACAGTTTTTTCCCCCACAGTGGAGAAATTATAGTAATCAAAATAATAGCTGCATCAGTGACATTTTAAATTAGACTTTCGTGTCACCAGTCATTCTAGTATTTTGCTATACAGTAATAATTCAGATTGTTGTTTGGCTTAGATTTTATTACACAGTATTAGCTCTTTTATAGTAGATCATTGTTTTCTCCTAATATTACTTATCTTAAGTGTTTATAGAAAATGTCACTTCTTGCAAACAAGTTTTTGTAACCTATTGCTGCCTGCCTACCAGCAAGGAGTGTCATAAAAATTATAGTAGCTATATCTGACTAGAAGAGGAGTGGTTGTCAATCATTTAGTGAGAATGAGATACAGCTGGTAGACTGATAGATGGAATTGTATAGTGGAACCCTCATGACATTAATGGAAGAATGCTTCCAGTGAATTGGACACATTCTCCTTGGAGAAGTTGAAGGAAAATAACAGAAAAAATGATAGAGTATGTGAAGATGTAAAGGAGTTGTGAGGTCTGCATCCATCAGAGAAGGGACATGTGACCTTTGTTTTGTATTATATAATACTTTGAAATAATTTAGTAAACCAGAATATGGAAATTTTTCCATTTACAATTATAATAATAATAGCAGCTATCATTTATATAGCACCTTTTATGTGCTAGGCATAGTGCTAAATAAATATTATCCCATTGATTCTTGCAACAACTTTGGGAGATAGGTGCTTTTTTTTATCCCCATTTTACAGTTAAAGAAACTAATACAGAGAAAGGATGTTTCTAGTATTTCTAATACGAATCTATATTGTCCCCTGTTTGAAGCTTTTTTCTGCATCTATTAACATAATCACATGACTTGTTGTTTTTGTTCTGTGTAGTTTTCTTTTTCTGTTTTGACTGTCCTTGATTTAGGTATCAAGTCCATATATGTAGTAGTAGAAAGAAAATGAAATGAACCCTTCCTTTTTTTCCCCAAACAATTTATGTAGTATTGGAAATAGTTGTTTTTTCAAATGTCTAGTAGAATTCACTTATAAATCCATTTGGTCCTGTGATTTTTTTTCTTTGGGAGTTCATTACTCTCCATCTTATTCACCTGTTTACCCTTTCCCTAACCATTTTGTCTCTCATTTTCTCATTGGGTAGATTGTATTTCTGTACCTAACTCTGTTTATGTGTGTGTTCCTTTATCTTTCCCTTCCATTCAGATGAGAGTGAGGTTCAAATGTTGCTTTCCTCTCCACTCCCTTCTTGTATTAATTTCTACTTGTGTGTCCATTCCTGTGTGATAATTTTCTCCATTCTTCCCTTTCCCCTTTTGCAGTGTATTTTTCTTTCTTAACCTTTATAGTTTTTTTAAAGGTCATCAAAGAATGACAGAATCACTCCTAGATTCTCTAATTAGATGGTCTCTATCACCACTGATGCTAATAGAATTCTGAGGAGTTACGTATATCATCTCTCATATAGGAACATAAACAGTTTAACTTTAAATCCTTTATGAATGTATGCTTATTTTTAACTTTTTATACTTCTCTTGACTCCTGTGTTAAATTTTTTTACTTCCCTCTGCTGTTTTCATTAGGAATGCTTGGAAGCCCTCTCTTTCATTAAAGATCCATTTTTTTCCCCCATTCTGTAGGGATTAAACCCAGTTTTGTGGAGTAAGTTATTCTTGGCTAGGCCTTAGTCTGGGAAAGATTTCTTTTAGGAGGTGGCTAGTGGATTCTTTCAGTTTTGACTTTGCTCTGTAATTCTGTGAGATCTAGACAATTTTCTTACAGGAAATGATTTCTTGAAATATGATGTGTGGGTTCTTTTTGGTCTTAGATTTCAGGTAATCCATTTCTTAAATTTTTCCTCCTTGATCTGTTTTCTAGGTCATTTTGTTTTTGCTATGAGATACTTCATTTTCTTCTATTTTTTTTTCCCATTCTTTTGAATTTGTTTTAATATTTCTTGATCTCTCATGGCATGAGTTTTTCTGTGGTCAATTCTAATTTTTAGTGATTTATTTTCTTGGATAAGGTTTTGTACTTCTTATTTCAAGCTGTTAATTCTCTTTTTATATTTTTGCCATGGTTTTCATTCTTTTCCCCTTTTTTGTCCTCTATCATTCTTGTTTGGCTAAAATCTTTTTTTTTGCATTTTGGAGAAGGGAAGGCAGGGTAATTGGGGTTAAGTGACTTGCCCAAGGTCACACAGCTACTAAGTGTTAAGTGACTGAGGTTGGATTTGAACTCAGGTTCTCCTGACTCCAGGGCCAGTGCTCTCTTCACTGCATCACCTAGCCGCCTCTAGTTCTTTTTTTAAATGCTTAATTTAACTCTTTCAGGAATTGATTGGACTTGGCTTTTTCTTGGAAGCTTTACTTGTAGGTGTTTTAGAATCCTTCTCTTCTGAGTTTGTGTTTCTACCCTATTGCCATAATAGCTCTTTATGGTGAGATTTTTCTGTTTGTTGGCTCACTATTCCAGCTTACTAATTGACTTTGGACTTTATGTCAGGGTTGAGCTTTGTGCTGGTGTTGAGGGAATGTCTTCCCTGAGCTTCTGCTCTCTTTTGTTCTTATGCTGCTTTCACAGCTTAGGCTGGGAGCCTGCAAGCTTTCAGTGCCACCAAAGTGGTTGTGATCCCTAGTGAAGTCTTGTCACTACCCGCCTGTTCTGAGTTATATATAGATTCTTAACCCAGGTTTGAGTTTGTTAATGTGTTTTTGGTAGGCAATTTCAGTAGTCTGCTACAGAACTCGACTGCTTTTTGCCTACTGGGAGGTTCTTCTAGTTTCAGGTGATTGAACTGCAAAATTCCCTTTGGTCTGGGTCTTTTGCCCTGATTATCCCACTACAGATTTCAGCCTGGACTGGAGGTTAGAATCAATACCTCCACCCCTAATTCTGATCTGCCTCAGTGATCAGAGCCACACAGCTGCTGTTTACTTCCAAATTTGTTCTTACTTAGTATACAGGTAGGGTCTGCTAGCAATTATTTCACTCTGTCATTGTGAGGTGCAGATCCCTTCCCCTAAATCTGAATTGTAACTGGTATTACCAGATGGAACCTGTTAATACACCCTGCGCTATTCCAGGGATCCCTTGTAATCTCTTCCTGCCTTAGTGATTCCCACCTTGGTGCCCAGTCTCATCTGTCTTTCAGTTCCTGAACACTTGAATGCACTGCACACAGTGCTGCCATGGCCAGATCCTGTCCCCAATGACCAAAGACCCCTTCAGTCCATCTCCCTAAACCTACCTGGACTGGAAAATGACCCATTGTGACTTTTTCTTGGCTTTTCCCATCAGGATTTGGTCTAGTACATTTTCTATATCTTTATTGGGGAGCTTTGGTGAGGGAGCTGGCCTGTTATTCTTCCTTTTATTCCACCATCTTGACTCTGCCTCTGAACACAATACGATTAAGTTGGAATGGAAAGTCTACGAAAAAGAATATTAGAAGAGCCTGTATAAGTAAGTTGAACTGGATTTTGGAGAGGACCTGGCTTGCCAAGATCAGCAGGAGTTTATATTTTGTATGGTAGACAATTGGGGGCAGCAAAACAAACAGGAAATGTGGTCAGATAGATGGAAAACCATGATATTAATCCATTCAAAATCTTGGGAGTAGAAGGCAGTTCAGGAGCATTGGGTGGTCAGCAATGTCAGCTGCTGTACAGAGATCATTAATGATGAGAATAGAAGAAAAAAAATGTCATTGGATTAGTGATAATATGGTGATGAGTGACCTTAAAGACAGCTGTCTCTTAATTTGCAAAGGATTCAGGCATAAAATTAACTTCTTTCCCTTTCCTCAAAAGAAAAGAGCAGTGGAATTCTTTTGTATTCAGCGAATACTTATTATTTGTAGGTGACTTCCCAAGTTATGATCAGTGAACTTTTAAAGCAGCAGTTTAGTGTGCTGCTTTCACCTTTGCCCTTGAAGAGAGGTTAGGGGTAGGGGTGTTCAAGACCCCCAAATACCAACACACTGAATGTTTTCATTCAGTGAATGAAAACTGAATTGAATGAATTCAACTCAAGTCTTCTCTCAGCCAAAGAAAAGCAAAGTTTATTAAAAGTTTACTAGTATTGGACACAGAGTAAGTGTGCTAGAAAATTCTATGGTGCTCTCACACCACATGGAGGTGTGAGACAAGATGGGGTCTTACATACAGAAATGTTGTGGGAGGAATCTAGGGGTGGTCTAGGGGAGGAGTTTGGGGAGGGTCTTCAGGAGGAGTCAGATGAGGTCAGACTCCAGTAATAAGTTTGGGGAGGGTCTTCAGGAGGAGTTAATAAGGTCAGGTAACAGTTGATTTGGGTATAGATATTTTGATAGGCTCAAGGGTGGGAAGTAGATGGACAATGGAGGGCCAAGCTAGTAACAAAGATTTGGGCAGAGCCACTAGGAAAGGCTTATGGCCTCATGCAAATGCCTCATCAAATGGGATGATTCATTCAGAGTTCAAGGGGAGGTTCCCAGAGCCTATACCTGAAAGATTCAAGGAATGCTCAAGGGGCTTCCCAGAGCCTGCACCTCATCACTCTTTTGCCTTGGAGAGCAATCATACTGACCTGGGCTTAATAGCACAGCTTTAGTGGTTGGTTAGTAGTAGTCATGGTGATTTTATCCTACCCAGCCATGTTTGTGCAGTATTTTCCTCTAAACCTTACTCTGTGCTATCTTTTGCATATGTATGCCTCCCTTTTAAACCCAATTCTTTTTCTCTTTTAACTCCTCCCCAGTTTTCTTAGCAAAATTCATTCTCTTCTTTGCTGTAGCAGAGTGATAAAGCAATTCAAACAAAATATGACAAATAAGTTATTTTTTAACTGGTCAATTTGAACACTGAAATTAGAAGGAACAAAAAACTCACATTAAAAGTCTTTACATGTAAAATGTATTTCTTAGGTGGGAGCAGATGGGAACAAAGTGAATTGAAAAGATCCCCCTCTTAATCTGTTTTCCTTCATTTTACCTTTTGATTACTTGAGGTCAATTTTCTTTAAACCTATTATACTGACAGAAGTGATGAAAGGCTATCTGACTTTGTGTAGGGAAGGTTATTTCAGTTAAGTAATGGGGCAAATTGTTTAAGGTGTGGAAAAAACTGCAGCTTAAAGAATTTCTGTACCTGTGATTTACTATTTTTACAAATGACATCTCTTTAAGAATGTTAAAAGTCACCTATCTATATGTATTTTATTTTCTACTAATAAGGTTTTGATTAACAATAAGAAAATCATGAATTAGGTAAATTAAAACACTAAATTAATACAGTATGATTTCTTTAATATCAGTCTTTTAGTATGTTTTATAAGTAATGAATTATACAAAGTAAAGATATTTTCAGGTATTTTATAAAACAACAGCTCTATATTGTACTGATGATATGTGGTACAGTATTTGGAGTCAGAACCTGGGTTCAAATCCTGTCTCAGCTGCTTACTATATTTCTCCAAACCTCAGTTCACTCATCTGTAAAAATGAGTTAGATTTTACTTCTGAGGTTCCTTCCAACTTTAAATCTATAATACCTATATCTTTGTGAATTTCATTTCAAACTTCCCAGTAATACATACAACATGCAGCATATTTTATTATACTACCCTCCATATAGTTAAATGAAGCAGTACTCTTTATTATCTGTTTGAATCAAAGCATTTACACATAGAGATTGGTTTTAAATCATTTCATCTACCTTCCTTATTCTGTGGATGAGGAAACTTGATGTCTGCAGAAAATGTCTTGCTCATTGAGGTCACAAGCAGAGCCAGAATTCTAACCCAGATCTCATTCCTGTGCTCTTCTCATGATGTAATATTTTCTCATGTGTAGAATTAGATTGAATCTGAAAACTAATTTATTTACTATGTCTTCAGAGGTTATTCTTAACTTGACTTGCAGAGGAATGCATATGTCCTTATTTCAGTTTTGCTTTGACACCCAAACTATGAATTGAAAATAGCTGTAGGGAGCTGAGGAAACAAACTTAGATTGAAAAAGATAATTGGTTAGGCCTGGGTCTGCCCAAAAATCTATTTAGCCCTGTGTCTCTGCTGATGGTAAGAGTGTGAGTTTTAAATTTTGGAAGCAGAGCAAATAAAGTGAATGTATGGTTAATTAATAATTACTTTAGTTTCAGGACTAGATTAATTTAGGAATATAAGAAAATTAGAATGGAATTGGTTTTATTATAAAGGAATAATCTTGTAAAGAACAATTTTTAACTTAAGTGAATAAAAGACAATAGTTGATAAACCCAACATGAATAGTTAAAGAACCAGTAGGATTTAAGATATAAATTTGAGTAACAGAAGCCTTCTCTGTTCTTTGATGTCCAAATTATCTGGTTTCTTTGACTTTGATGTTAATTTTAATATTCAGAAGTCTAAATTCTAAAATACTGTCATTTGTTGTTTGTCCTTTGTTCTGGAAGAGGACAAAGGGAGGTGATACCATGACATGCAAGTGAATTGGATTTAAGTGAAGGAGGGCTGTGCAGAGTCACCAGCCTCACTTTCTCCTCCAGAGCCATCTGGGTCCAGTGGCCAGATATCTATCAGGATGACTGGAGATAACCCTGGATGCAGTGGGAGACCTTGGCCTATTTAAGCTAAAATCTTTAACAAAAGGTCTCAGTTTGACTGAGGCAATGCCCATTAAGTGATTAAAGCTAGGTCATTTACTGACCTTTTCGGAAGTCAGTACTTTTCAAAGCCTCTTTCTTTGTATTATTGAAACAGTCTCCTTTCAGTTTTACTAATTTGAAGAAATATGAAAATGAAAAGTTAAACTGGAAGTAACATACATAATTGTACAATCATTGCTGCTTTTAAAAAATGTTACAAAGTGAGAGAAATGCTTTGTACATCTACACAATATGTGTGTATACATGTATGTATGCGTGCATATATGTACAAATCTGGGAGATAATTTTAAACTTATATTGTGATATTGTAATAAAGGCACATAGCTACCATTAATCCTTCCATGAAAAATTGCTGTGGGTGAAATGAGAGGGAGAATGTGAGATAATAATATACTTCATTTTGTGATAATCAATGTAGAGTAATTAAGAATATTCGCTATAAAAGTTTCACTTTTTAAAAAATCAGCTTATTAAAGTAAACATTTTGGGGCGGCCAGGTAGCACAGCGAGTAAGAGCACCGGCTCCAGTGTTGGGACGACCTGGAGATTGAATCCCGGGCTCAGACACTCAGCACCACACCCAGAAATAACTGGCCGTGTAACCTTGAGCAAGTTACTTAACCCCGATTGCTTTAAAAAAAATAAAATAAACATTTATCCTAGTGAACTTTGATTATAATGTATTTTGTTGCTTTGAAAATGTGGCAGAATGTTTATTTGATGTGAAGGCACTTTTGCTGCCTCCTTGGTTTCATTTTTTATCGCTTACAGATAGTAATTTGGAAGATGGCTTAAAAATCAGTGTTCATAGGTTAAATGATGTTGCTGATTTTACAAAATATAGCCATTTAAATAGACTCACAACATTTTATTGCAGAAAGATTTTAGGAACTTATTTTTTTTATCTTCATATTCTGATTTTGTTTAAAATTTTGCTAATTGTTTTTGGACATTGGGCACAACTATGAAAAATAATACTGCTTAAAATTAATCTTGTACCATTTTCTGAAGTATTTCATTTCAGTGGAAAAGGCAGTGCTTTTATTTTGGGGCTAGGAAACTTCTTAGGTAATGCTGTGAGATAAAGTATAATGTATTGATCTGGGATTACAGGACTCATAAGTATTTATAAAAAGATTCACCATGAACATAATTGCAGCTTATGGATTAATGTTAGTTCCTGTGTCTGAAGGGGAAGAGACATCCTATGAAGAGCTTAATAAGACCCTTCGAATTAAATCTTTAGGCACTTTGTTATTTAGTCACTTGAATGCAAAGTTGTGGGAATAGGTGAAGCTATTGAGAAATATATCAGGAAGCATGGATTAAAAACAAGGTATGAGAGACTTTAGACAGAAACTTCATGACTCCTTATTGTGAATACTTCTCTTAAAAAAAAGCAGGCACAGAATGTGATGAGTCATTGTGAATAATGTCACAAAAAATAAAAATAGACAACATTTTTTAATGCACAGGAGAAAGCTTGTTGTTGATGTGTTGTTTGGCTATTTGGATATAGTTGGACCACTCTTCCTTTTTTTTTTTTTTTGCCTTTTGGAGGGCAATTGGGGTTAAGTAACTTGCCCAAGGTTACATGGCTAGTTTTTTGTGTGTGTTTTGTCTGAGGCTGGAACCGAACTCGGGTCCTTCTGACTCTGGGGCTGGCGCTTTACTCACTGTACCACCTAGCCACCCCAGACGACCCTTTTTTTAGAACAAAGATCAGTTATTTTTAAAAGAAAAAGAAAAAATATTGGAAAAATATATGGTACGCATTTGAAATAATTCAATCTTAAACTATTTAAAAATAAATTATAATGAAAAATGAGTAATGGACAACAGAAATTACATTGACAGTGTATCTAATTTTATGCAGATATTTAACCCGCCCACAGCTCACCTATAAGAGGAGACTTAAAATGGTCTTACAGTCACCTTAAAAATTTTTGAATTATCTGTCGAGATATAATCAGAGATAACATCAGCTTAGAATATAAACTAATTCATAAGATTTTACAAATAATAAATGAAACAAATACCAAAAAATGATTCTTTTACAAATAATGATATTGAGTATATAAATAATTGCCTTATGAAACACTGGAAGACAGAACCAGTTTGAAGAAAACTTGACAAGAGAGCCAGTAAAGCAAAGTCAATCTGAGGATATTAAAAGATGAAAATGGAAAATGAACAACAGCTAGAAGAAAAATGGTGGGAAAAGACAGAAATTTTTGCAACAATTTTTCAGTCAAGGACAGTAAAGCCACTGCACTTGAACACCAGGGTAATGCCAGATGTGCTTATAGAAGTAGAGATAACACTAGCAAGGACAAAGATAGAAGAGCCTCCACTTAGGACCAATTACACATAGATGACATAGGCATTGAAGATTTATTTAGACACTTGGGTAACTGTGTGACTCCGAGCAAATCACTTGATTTCTTCATCAGCCTCAGTTTTCCTATCTAAAAAATAGGGACAATAAAAAAAAATCTCTGAGGTTTGTTGTGAGGATGAAACTAGATAAAATTTGTAAAGCAAACTTTATAGTACCGTATATACATATATATATTAGCTATTATTATTGTTGTCAACTCCTTTCTCATCCTTTTTGATTCTACCTCAACAGGTTCTTTTCCTTACTATTCCTTGATCATCCTTAATTCTCTTCATCCTTTAACTGCCTCCTTAATTGTCCTTGATCTTATTTTTCTAGCGAAACACAAACATAATCTGAACCAGCATCTGGTTCTGAAGATTGTTCTTTGAATTTTTACAAATTTCTCTTTCCTAAATTCAACTAACTACTGTTTCATTATTCTTTTCCAAGTTACCTACACAGTTTTCTTCTTTTTATTAAGCTAAAGTTTTTCTCTTTTCTCCAGCCTGCCTGCCACAGAAACTAGAAGTAAAATCAACAAAATAATTGAAAATTTTTAAATGATAATTTTGGCGTTTCAAACTTGTCTTTTCTTTGTCTCCTTCTGAACTCTCTTCAACTTTCTTTTGAACATTTTAAGGAGTTTCATTAATTTTTTGTGTTTTTTTTAATTAAGCAGTTCTTTTTTAAGTAGTATCACTATTGTTCCCCTTCTTCCACCTCTTGCCCCTCCCCCAAAAGAGTTCCTAATTAAAAGTTGTCTTCCCAAAAGACAGGTCTAATCACTTGTGTTCCACTCTCCTCCCCCTTTTTATAAGTCCCATTGGCTCCCTGTTAAATTAGTATCAAATGGAAAATCCCATTTATCTATTAAAACCTTTTATAACCTGGCCCATTCCTACCTTTCTAGTCTTCTGATTCCTTACTCCTTTCTGTTGTCTGTCTTTTGTTTTTTGAAGAGGACCATGACATTAGGAAGGTGATGACATGACTTGTAAGTGAATTGGATTTAAGTGGGGGAGAGCTGTGCAGTCACCAGCCTTACTTTCTCCTCTGGAGTCATCAGGGCACAGTGGCAAGATATAAATTAGGGAGGGCGGAGCCATGATGGCAACATAGAAGCAGGAAATTCCATGAGCTCCCCCAACAACTACCACAAATACTTATAAAATATGATTGTAAACAAATTTTAGAACTACAACACCCACAAAGTGACAGAGAGAAACAAATATCCCATTGACAGCAGCCCGGCATGTGGACAGGAAGGACATCACAGCCTGCTGGGAGCAGAGCATAGTCTTGAGTGAACTGCAAGGTTTTGGCCTCAGGGCGGCCCCGACCAGAGACAGCCAGAGCAGACTTCAGGAGAGTGAATAACCAGCAGGTGTGACAGTTTCCAGACTCCTCAATCCATAAATGCTGTAGAGCAAGTACAAGGTCAGTCGCGAACTCTGTTGGAAAGTAAGGGCATGGTCTGGCCCCTGCCACCCTGGGCAAGAGGTGGTGGAGTTGCAGCTGCTGCCCCTAGTGGCTGCCTCCAGAGCTCCTGGTCTTGCAAATCATCAGGGAACCAAACGACCATTCAGAGCATAATCGCTCTTGCTTTAAAACTATTTGTATCTGGATTGCAGTTTGGGGTGGAGGTCCTGTGATGTGTGGCCAGAGCTTGTGGGGACTGTAGAGAGGGTGCTCCAGCAGCTGCAAAAATCTCAGTGATTTGGGACAAAGCTCCCCTCTCTGGAAGCAGAGTTCTACTGTGGCAAAAGTCAAGTAATTGACAGGCAACATGAGCAAGCAGAGGAAGCAAAGCAAGCAGAGGAATCAAATCTTAGATTCTTTTTTTGGGAACAAAAAGGACAAAAGCATGGAATGGGAGGAAGATAGCAAAGTCAGAATTCCTGCCTCAAAAGATTCCAAGAAAAATACGAATTAGTTACAGGCCATAGAGGAGCTCAAGAAGGATTTTGAAAATCAAGTAAGAGAAATAGAGGAAAAATTGGGAAGAGAAATGAAAATGATGCAAGAAAATCATGAAAACCTTACTAAAGAAAATAGCACCTTAAAAAATAGACTAATTCAAATGGCAAAAGAGGCCCAAAAAGCCAGTGAGGAGAAGAATGCTTTTAAAAGCTGAAATTTCCAGATGGAGAAGGAATTTCAAAAGCTCACTGAAGAGTAAAATAATTCCTTCAGAATTAGATTGGAGCAAATGGAAGCTAATGACTTTATGAGAAATCAAGACACTATAAAACAGATCCAAACAAATGAAAAAATAGAAGGCAATGTGAAATATCTCACTGGAAAAACCAGTGACCTGGAAAATAGATTCAGGAGAGATAATTTTAAAATGATTCGACTACCTGAAAGCCATGATCAAAAAAAGAACCTAGAAATCATCCTTCAAGAAATTCTCCAGGAAAATTGCCCTGATATTCTAGAGCCAGAGGGCAATATAGAAATTGGAAGAATTCACTGACCATGTTTTGAGAAAGATCCCCAAAAGAAAACTCCTAGGGATATCATAGACAAATTCCAGAGTTCCCAGGTCAAGGAGAAAATATTACAAGCAGCAAGGAAGAAATAATTTGAATATTGTGAAAACAAAATCAGGATAACACAAGATCTATCAGCTTCTACATTAAGGAATTGAAGGGCTTGGAGTATGATATTCTGGAGGTTAAAGGATCCAGGATTAAAACCAAGAATCACCTACCCAGCAAAACTGAGTATCATGTTTCAGGGGAAAATAAGGTCATTCAGTGAAATAGAGGACTTTCAGGCATTCTTGATTGTGAAGCTCACTCTAGTGGTTTCTTATGCCAACTCTGAAATGGCACACTAGACCATGGAAGTGCGAAAATAAATCGTGGGCCAGGTAAGATCATCAATGCAGTCCATTTATTGATACCATGTGCAAGGTTTTGTAGTGTAATGAGACAAAGAAGGTAAGTATAGGTCCTTTCTACTGCTTTGATCAGTTTCAAGATGCCAGACAGTGCTGTCAAGTAGGCCTTGATGTTAATCATGTCCTTGCTGTTTCCATACCCAATGAATAGTATCTAAAAATGTATGATAATCATAAAAGGCAGCTAATATCTTCTGGCTAAAATCCCAGAACAGCGCAGAGCCCTGGATCTCAGGATATCAGGCAGGCTCTAATTTATAGCCTCATCATAGAGAAAACCAGGACTGGACTGGTCACATCACTGGAAAACCTGGAACTAACATATCGAGGACCAGCCTGATTCCTGGATCAGATGTTTTGGTTCCCTTCATCTCCCCCTCCCCCCTTTTTTTTGAGGGGGAAGGTAGGGCAGTTGGGGTTAAGTGACTTGTCCAAGGTCACACGGCTAGTTTTTTTTGTGTGTGTGTAAGTGTCTGAGCCCAGATTTGAACTCAGGTCCTCCTGACTCCAGGGTCGGTGCTCTATTCACTGCACCACCTAGCCTCCCCATATCTCCCCCTTTTCTTATTAAATAATTTAAGGGCATGTACCTCAGTGCCTAAAGCCTTGAAATCACAGGACATCATTTGTAATAATAAATAGTACAAGTATACAGAAAATCACTATAACATAATTAATATAGGAAGCAAGTGCATACCTAGAGCCAGTATGTACTGGAATGGAGAAGTTTTCTTCAGTGTACCAATAACTGTCTTTTCTACTCTTTTTGGGTCAATCCCAGGAACTTTACTGTGTTTGATATCTTTGATAACCTAATGGAAAACAGTTATTTCCATTGTGATATTGGAATCATGTCGTGCTCCCAGTAAGTGGGCTCTAATCCTGTCCCAGGTAATGTTGATCTGGGAGCAGTTATAGTAACTGAGGGTGACACAAATAAATGTATATATATATATCTGTAATCACATCATAAAAATAACCGAGTCTTAAGGTCTCTACCTCATCTTCTATATCTAATATAGATTGTTCTGATAAATCAGTTTTTGTCTGGAGTGTCCTGATTGATTTTTTTCCTGTACTTGAAGTGCTTCAGAAAATTTTTTTGCTAGTTCTTTAGCATAGTGGGCAGTATGAATTTTGAATTGTAAAGACACAGCAGAAAATGTAGCAGGTGTAACTAAAGTTATGATTCCTTATAGTACACTATGAAATACTTTTTAGGTTTTAAAGCCTTACTGATACAAACTAAGCTGTGCTCTCCTGCAGATTGGTACCAAGCATGAGATAAATCAGTTGGAAAGACAGCAAAAGAAGGTTGTTCTACAATTATAACATACTGTTAACCTCCAAATAATACATTGTGTGAGATTACAGTTTTTAAAATAACATTCCAATATAAATTCTGAGCCTAAAAAGTTGTGTGCATACATCTGAGTTAAAAATTATTTTAAACATACAAGGAAATAATACAATAATCAATACAGTTAAAATATGTAAAATCATTTTAAAATCATAATGTAAAATCATAGACCTCAAATTAAAAGGAGATAACTTTAACAATGTAGAATATATTGTGTTGGCAATGTTCCCTGATCAGTTCCCGAGCAGTGATTATTCTGGATGTTTTCTGATATAATTTGTAATATTTGAATCATGTTAAGCACCAAGAAATTGGGCAAATATTTTGTCCCAAGGAGCTGATATATGGTAAAAGAGTTCCACAAATATATGTATATACATAATCATATCTAATAACATTTGAGTTTTTTTTAATGCATCATATATGGTAAATATGGTACTAATTGTTCTAATACATTGATCTTACACAAAATGTCCTTATCTGTATTCTGTTGTGTCTTAAAGGCTACAGAAACATTTTATGAAAATTCATTTGCATATTGTGCAGTTTGGATTTCTTTTTGTAGAGAAATTGCAGATAACAGTGGTTGAAATTATCAATAATATTAGAGCAGTGAGTCTAATAACAAGAAATCTGACAAACCTTTCCCCCCCTCTTATTAAGAAATCAGGAATTTTGGAACCTGGTGGGTAGGGGAGCTGGACGCACAGCAGGGAGGTCCTTGGCAGGAATGGCTGCAGTGTGGCAGAGTTTGGGGGCAGCCAGAGGCTGCAGGAGCCACCAGATGCTAATGGAGGAGAGTCCAGACCCTGGCTGGGGGAAGCTACCAGCCAGCTGTCTGGACAGCCTGTGTACCCGCCTAAGCAGACACCTGTCCCTGGGAGTCCTCGATGCCAACTTTCAGGATGGGCCCTCCTGGGAGCCCCTGGGGGGCTCGGAAAAAGCCCGGGGGGCTGGCTGCTTGGCCAGGACAGCCTTGGGATCCATGGCTCAGGAAATCCAGACATCGCGCCAGGGAAGCAGCCAGAGGAGAGACCCGGGCCATGCCCCCGGGGGGAGCCCACACCCAACGAGGGGGAGGAGGAGTGCCCAGCTGTCGGTGGCTCCCTTGCCAAGCTCTGGGCCCCGGCGGTGCAGTGCCACCTCATGCCAGGCTGAGGGCTAAGAAGGCTCTCCAGGTGGATCACCAAGGACCCCCTCCTTCTTCTGCGGAGGTGCTCCCAGCGGGAAGCAGCCCTCCACAGCCCATATTTGTCCCCGGCTCCTCTCTGCTCCACAAGAGGTGGGTGCTCGGAGGAGGAACAGGAGGAGCCTGTGGCCATGGGCATCCAGCAGCTGAAGCACCTGTATCAAGCCTTTGATGAGGCCATTGCCACAGATGAGAGGAAGCAAGTCATAGCACATTACCACCTGCTCGTGACCCACAACCTGAGGGCTGTGCGACAGTCTGAGAGGTGTCCCTGGGCTTCTGGACGGAGGTGTGCCTGGGGACTAGCCACCAACATTAAGGTGTGACCTCCTGGAGTGGAGGGTGGCTCCCTGACCGGACACCCACAACCCTCACGTTTGGACTGAAGCTGCTTCTGCACCCCCATCATGGGTAGAAAGGGGCTGCTGCCACAAGGTGGCATTTATGGGCACATGCAGCAGCAGCTAAGCCCAGCCACAGATGGTGGTACTTAGGCTGGGCATGAGGTTGCCCCTCCCCATACACACTCCCAGCACCATCACTGGTCATTCTTCAGCTTCTAGAAAAAATAAAAGTGCAGCCTCTCCCCCACAGTAATAAACCCCCACCTTACCTTCATTTTGGGGGAGTATGCACCTTGTCACATTGTTTTACTGCTAGTGTATACTCATTTTCTGTGATGCTTAAAATTTTTTTTAGGATATAAAAGCAGTAGCTAATTGCCTTTGTGGCAGATTGGCCCAAGGCCCACTCCCCTTTTTTATATCATAAATAGGTTTTAATGACCTGGGATTATAAGGATTATGCCTGTAATCAATTTTATTAGAGAAAGATTCTAATGATTTGCTAGTGTAGGTGAGAACATTATCAGTTTTCAATTGTTTTGGAATAGCCATTGAAGCAAAAGACTGTAACATATGGTTAATTACATTTTTAACTGCTTCCCCTGTCTAACGGGAAGCTGGAGGAATAATATAGATAACACATTGAGGGCAGTTTTTAATGAATCTCTCTAGCTTATTCCTTAGTAACATAGAATTGTTGACATAGAGTATATGCATATTGATGAAAATTAGGATGAGATAACGTAGTTCTAATAATATTTGGGGGAAGAAGTTGTAAAAAACTGGAACTATTTGATCAGTAGTTCAGTAGTCATGTTGATTTGGGAAAGAGGCACAGAAAGTGAAGAATGAATTGTAATATAGGTAAATAGGTTGTGACCGTTATCTTAGGAGAGTTGGTAATCTTATGAAAAAGGTTAAAAGGATCTGTATTCTGTTTGTATAAGCTTAGCAGTATCAATATGTTAGCATACTTGAATATTTGCTATCTGACACAATATTAAAGGGAGAAGAATCATTTAACAGTAATATCATAGCTAAAAGCTTTGTATTATAAGCAGAAATAAAGTGAGTAATAATAACTCTTATAATTATTAGAATCAATGAGGTAGGCTATATTTCTAGTTTTAAGATTTATAAATGATCATCAAACTTTTGTGAGAGAAAAGAGAAAAAAATAGTCAAAAACTTTTAACATGATAGCTTTGTTTATATTTTAGAGTAAAACCGACTTTTAAAAATCTAAGTTGGTGTAAAATGTTCTTAAGTAACATGAATCCCCAAAGTATAACTAACAAACTAATTTTCTAGTTAATTGCAGAATTCTTTAGATATTAAAAAAGTGTTTTAGCCAGGGAAGGTATAGTATTTGAATCTGATCACCGTACTTTAAAAGCTGTTAATATTAGAATCTTCATAAGGTGAGCCTTAAGTAGTTTGTAAAAATTTCTGTATATGTTCTAATTCTTGAATGAAAACTAATAGTAAATTTCCCATAAAGCTAATACAAAAGAGTTCATATCTTTTACCTACTACTTGCTTTGATCATAGAAAAAATATAGTCTTAAGTGCTTTTTATCTTAAACAACAATTTCCACCAGTCATGGTTCATAGCCACATTATAGTTAAATTTATTCTCATGGAGCTGTAATAAACAATATAGATTTACTAGGTCCCTCATACTTCAGGGATTTCATTAACATTTTTCTATCTCAAATTTAAACTTATCCTGGTATAAAAGCCAATTGTTAGATTTGGCTCATTAATCTTTTTATTTTATTACTATTAATCTTTTGCAACTTCTCAGCAAGTCAGGTTCATTAAAAAAACTACATAACTGAAAACAAGTTCCTTTCCCAGGCTGAATGACTTTGCCTAATAGAGATAGTTTCTAGGGTCTTTGGCAGTTTTACAACATAAGGAAAATTGATAGGTATTCTAGGCAGGAGAGACTGGGGGAGGGGCTAATAGTGATGCCCCTGCTTAGCCAATTCTCATACATACAGGAGGAATGTTCTGAATAAGAAGAATAAATCCAAATAAATTTTTTTTCAGTCTCCTCTTTCTACATACAGTAATCAGTCAATAACTAGGATTTATCAGTAGAACCATTAAAGTTTCTTAGGTAATAATTTTCATATCTTATAGCCAAATTGTTTTAGCTGTAACGTTTTTAACTACAGGTAAAGGTATAAATACCAGGTTTTCTATATGGCAGATATAAACATTATAAGATGTAAGTAACATAACTGTTTTTACACAAATTCTTTCCTCTAATAGTTTCAATAAAATTCAGATTAAAAACTTACTTGAGGGGTGGCTAAGTGGCACAGTGAATAGAGCACCAGCCCTGGAGTCAGGAGGACCTGAGTTCAAATCCAGACTCAAGACACTTAACACTTACTAGCTGCATGACCTTGGGCAAGTCACTTAGCCCCAATTGCCATGCCTTCTACCCTCCAAAAAGCAAAAAAAATCCCAAACAACCCAAAACTTATTTTATCTACCACTATTTCTGGATTACAAATGATCCCTCAATTTTTATTTTAAAATAGAATTTTACTACAATTTAGGAAGACCAACAATAATATACAATTATATATTCAAATAATCATTTGCAAAAATTGATAGTAAATTGGGCTTATCAAGTGCAGAAGCTTTTCTCCTCTCATAACTGCAGGGTCTGATTGTGTATTTAGAGGGTTTGAATGGAGAGGTTCATCTTGCTTGTTTAGAAATGTGTGGCTGTTGCTAGTGGGGTCCTTGGTAAATTTAGTATGACTCCTCCCTTTTGCCATATTTGGGAAGGAAACTCACATTCCCTATTATTCTATAGCACTATCTCTATTTAATCTGATCTAGGACGAGAGGCTTGAATAAATTTTTGTAAAATGTTTTCAGTTAAATTTAACTTATACTTCAGTAACCCTCAGTGCTATGTTTATTCCTAAAAGTTTCCTAGAGAGTAAAAAGCTTTTAACTTTCCATTTAGAGGGAGTGGGACTCTGGGAAATCCCTTCTCCCCCAAATTGGGGAGTTCAAAGCCTTCACCTTTTAAATGTTTCTTTATCAGATGTAAGCAATATTCCAGTTCACCTTAATGTGAAATAATATAATAAATTATGACTTACCTTTAGTATCAAGTTAGGAGTGACACTATTAACTTTTTCACATTCCCTAAAATAACCAGAATGAGTTCAGTAAGACTGTTAGTTGCATTCCAATACACAAAACTTTTCTCTAATATGTGAGGCAGGTTAAATGCTTGTCCCTTTGCCTCTCAGATCTGAGGGGGAAAAATTCCTTTCTCTTATCTCTTTGTCCGCATTCAACTTGGCCAGAGTTGAATGAAGAGGAAGAGATTTGGGGAGGAAGGGATTTCAAACTTAAAAAAAATCACACTTTTTAAATGCAAATAGTTTATGCCTAAATATTTTTTTCAAATTCTATCTTGATACTTCTTGTATATATACTCTATGACTTGCTACTACTATCTTATAATAATAAAATAAAAATACTTATTCTCTTTCATACTCCCTTATCTCCTGCCAGCCGTTTATGATTCTGGTATGCAAGAAGGGAGAGGGGGAGAGAAAGAGATAACATTTCAAGGAAAATCCAGCTGCATTATAAGTCTTGAAGTATGACAAGTTATTCACACACACTCATTCACACAAAGACACAAAAACAAAGCAGAATAGATACAGAAAATAACAGAATGGATCTAAAAGCTCAGAGAATTGTAGGAGATCTCCTGAAAAAGATTAATCATTTGCTTGGCACTCCAGATGATAACAGAGGCGATAACAGAGGCCATGTAAGACTTACTTGATAATTTTCTTTTCATCTGTTTCTAATAGAGACAGCTGCATCACACTGAATGGTTTGAGCCATCTTTGGCACTTTCATCTCTGATATTAAACATATCATTGGGGTGGCCAGGTAGCACAGCGAGTAAGAGTGCTGGCCCCAGGGTCGGGATGACCTGGGATCGAATCTGGGCTCAGACACTTAGTACCCACCCAGAAACACCTGGCTTTGTAACCTTGAGCAAGTTACTTAACCCCAATTGCTTAGGGGCAGCCAGGTGGCTCAGCGAGCACTGGCTCCAGTGTCGGGATGACCTGGATCAAATCTGGGCTCTGATACTTAGCACCACACCCAGAAATAACTGGCCATGTAACCTTGAGCAAGTTACTTAACCCCGATTGCTTAAAAAAAAAAAACCAACGTATTAATATATTCCATAGAAAAAAGACAGAAATGGGCTTCCTCTTCCATTAGTCTCTCACTCATCTGTGCCCTGGTTGGCTCCCAATTTACCAAATCTGTTGTCCCCTTCTGTGAAAACCAGGGACAACATATTTCTGCATATTCCAAGAGTTCTTGTAACTAACAGCTAGTAATAAGTAATCCTCTTTCTTTTAGTAATCTTTTTAACAGTCGAAGATAATAGTTTCTGCTTTCACTTTGCACCTGTTCCATTTTCTCCTGACAGCCTTTTATTGACGCCGGGTCCTAATCTTAATGTTTCTAGTCCCTCAAGCCTGGTGACTCTTTTAGCCCTAAGACTGCTAAAAGCTTTCCCTGTTAATTAGCCTAGTCCTTTCTAGCCCTAAAAACTGCTAGATGCAAGGTGACTATTGCTTCCTTCACAAACTCATACCACGACGCTGCAGCCACTGAGGTACCTCTTCTGTCGAGGATTTCTTTTCTCCGGAGTCCCAAGGAAGCACATTCCCTCATACCATCTTTCAGGTCTCTGTTCAGGTGCCACTTGTGGAGTAAGTGGTTTCTTATGCTATCTTTAAAATGACACACTTGACCATGGAAATGCAAAAATAAATCAAGGGCCAGGTAAGATCATCAATGCAATCCATTTATTGATACCATGATCAAGGTTTTTATAGAATGAGACAAAGAAGGTAACTATAGGTCACTAAGTTTTCTAATACTGCTTTGTTCGGTTTCTTTTTTTTAATCAAATGCTTTATTAACTTCTAGTTTACATCATTAATTTCTGCAAGATTTTGAGTTACAAATTTTCTCCCCGTTTTTCCCCTACCTACCACCCCAAAATAGTGATCCCACTGGATATCCCGTCCTCCAATCTGCTCTGTCCCATATCTTCTCCCTTACCCCCTCCAACTTTCCAGTAGGGCATGGTGGATCTTTATGCCCCAGTGCCTGTATATTTTATTTCCCAGTTACATGTAAAATAATATTAATAATAGCATATATATATATGTGTGTGTGTATGTGTGTGTATATATATATATATATATATATATATATATTTTTTTTTTTTTTTTACATTTGATTTTAAAACTTTGAATTCCAGATTCTTTCCCTTCCTCCCTTGTCACCCACCCTTACTGGGGAGATAAGCAATTCAGTATAGGTTGTACATGTGTAGCTATACAAAAACATTTCCATAGTGGATATATTGTAAAAGACTGACTATATTTCCCTCCCTCCTATCCCACCTCCCACTTGTTCTATTCTCTACTTTGATCCTGTCCCTTTTCAAAAATGGGTGCTTCCAGCTTCCCTCCCCTCCAGCCTGCTTCCCTTCCATCATCCTCCCTCTCATCCCTTTCCCCCCATACTCTCCTGTAGGGTGATATACCCTATTTAGTGTGTATGCCATTCCCTCCCTAAGCCAAATTAAATGAGAATAAGGTTGAACCATTTCCTTTTGCCTTCCTGTTCTTCCCTTCCATTTTAACCATTTTTCCTTGCCTCTTCTGTATGAGACAGTTTACCCCATTCTGTCTCTTTCCCCATCTCCTCTCATTATATTCCTCTCTTACCTCTTAATTTTACCTTTAAAGTGTTATCCCTTCCTATTAAATTGGTCCTGTTCCCTCTATATATACCTGTACACATATATACACACATTCACATGTATTCATATGCCCATATACCCTCCTATATATACATATATATGTATATACACATTTCTATTCCCTTCAACTATTCTCATACTGAGAAAAGTTTTCATCAGTTACAATTATCGTTTTTCCATGTAGGGATGTAAATAGTTCAACTTTGATAAGTTCCCTATGATTTCTTTTTCCTGTTTACCTTCTCATGCTTCTCTTGCTTCTTGTATCTGAATGTCAAATTTTCTATTCAACTCTGGTTTTTTCATCAAGAATGCTTGAAAGTCATCTATGCCACTGAATGACCATATTTTCCTCTGAAACATGATACTCAGTTTTGCTGGGTAGGTGATTCTTGGTTTTAATCCCAGCTCCTTTGACCTCCAGAATATCATATTCCAAGCCCTTCGCTCCCTCAGTATAGAAGCTGCCAGATCCTGTGTTATCCTGCTTGTTTTTCCACAATATTCAAATTGTTTCCTCCTGGCTGCTTGTAGTATTCTCTCCTTGATCTGGGCATTTCGGAACCTGGCTGTAATATTCCTAAGAGTTTTCTTTTTGGAGTCTTTTTCGGTAGGTGATTGGTGGATTCTTTCAACCTCTTTTTTGCCCCTCTGGTTCTAAAACATCATTGCAGTTTTCCTTGAGAATTTCTTGAAGGATGATTTTGTAGATTCTTTTTTTGATCATGGCTTTCAGGTAGTCCAATAATTTTTAAATTATCTCTCCTGGATCTGTTTTCCAGGTCAGTGGTTTTCTCAGTGAGATATTTCACATTGCCCTCTATTTTTTCTTTTGTTTGGATCTGCTTAATAGTATCCTGATTTCTCATAAAGTCACTAGCTTCCATTTGCTCCAGTGTAATTCTGAAGGACTGATTTCTCTTCAGTGAGCTTTTGAGATTCTTTTTCCATCTGGCAGATTTGGCTTTTTAATGCATTCTTCTCATTGCCTTTTTGAATCTCTTTTGCCATTTGAGGTAGTCTTATTTTTTAAGGTGTTATTTTCTTCTGTCAGGTTGTTGACTCTCATTTTATAATTTTCTTGCATCGTTCTCATTTCTTTTCCCAATTTTTCCTCCACTTCTCTTATTTGGTTTTCAAAATCCTTCTTAAGATCCTCTATGGCCTATAATCAGCTTGTAATTTTCTTTGAAGCTTTTGGTGTGGGCGTTCTGACTTCATTGTCTTCCTCCTGTTCCATGCTTTGGTCTTTTTTGTCCCCAAAATAGGAGTACAAAGTTGGGTTGCTCTGCTTGCTTTGCTTCCCTCATTTGCTCTTGTTGCCACTCAGTTACTTAGAGTTTTGGGCTATAGGACTCTACTATCAGACAGGGTAGCTTCATCCCAATTGCTGGGGTTTTCTCAGCTGCTGAAGGTTTTAGTTGGGTACTCTCTCTGAAGTCTTCACATGTTCTGGCAAGCTGGTCATGCAACCTAGGACCTCCACCCTAGACCTCAATCCAGATCCAAGCAGGTTAAAGCAAGAGAGATTACCCCTCAGACTTGTTGCTTGGTCCCCCTACAATCTGCAGGCCAGGCTCTTAAGTAGCTACGTGGCTGTTGCTGCCGACTGCCACACCTCAGCTGCTTCTTGTTCAGGGGCAAAGGGCAACCGCATTCCTGAACTACTGGATCCCAAAGTCCACACTGCACTGACTTCTCACTTTGTCTTTAATATCTATGGGTTGATAATTCTGGAAACTGCCACAGCTGCTGGTGATCTGAAGTCCCTCCAGCCAGCGGCTGGCTGTGGCTGCCCTGAGGCTATGACCTCTGGCTCACGTGACCTCAGTGCTCCCAGAGCACTGTGCTGGCTGCTTCCTGATGGCCTGCTATCCTCAGCCGGAGGTTAGCTTCTCTGTGTCATTTTGTGGGTTCTGTAGCTCCAAATTTTGTTCAGTCACCTTTTACATGAATTGCAGGAGATGGAAACTGGAGACCTGCGCAAATCCTGTTTCTACTTCTCCATTTTGACTCTGCCCCTTGCTTTGTTCAGTTTCAAGATGCTAGACAATGCTGTCAAGTAGGCCTTGAAGGTAATCTTGTCCTTGCTGTTTCCATGCCCAGTGAATAGTATCTAAAAACGTATAATAATCATAAAAGGCAGCTAACATCTCCTGGCCAGAATCCCCAGAACAGGGCAGAGCCCTGGATCTCAGGATATCAGGCAGGCTCTGATTTATAGCCGCATCACAGAGAAAACCAGGACTGGACAGTACAGACTGGTCACATCACTGGAAAACCTGGAGCTAACTTATCAAGGACCAGCTTGATTCCTGGATCAGATGTTTTGGCTCCTTTCATTTGATGAAAAAAATACAAGAAGCAAGAGGAGCATGAGAAAGTAAACAGGGAAAAGAAATCACAAGGAACTTATCGAAGTTGAACTATTTTCATTCCTACATGGAAAAAGATAGTTGTAATTCATGAGAATTTTCTCAGTATGAGGATAGTTGAAGGGAATATATATGTATATGTGCATATAAATATATATGTATGTGTGTGTATATATGTACATGTATACAAAGAGAGAGGACACAGGATCAGTTGAATATGAATAGGTGATATCTAAAAAATTAAGAGGTGAGAGAGGAATATAATGAGAGGAGATGGGGAGAGACAGATTAGGGTAAATTATCTCATATAAAAGAGGCAAGAGAAAACTGTTCCAATGGAGGGGAAGGCAAAAGGGAATGGGTCATCTTACTCTCATTGAATTTAGCATAAGGAGGGAATAACATCCACACTAAATTCGGTATCTTACCCTACAGGAAAGTAGGGGGGAAGGGGATGATAGAAGGGAGGGCAGATTGTGGGGGAGGGTATTTAGAAGCACACACTTTTGAAAAGGGCCATGGTCAATGTAGAAAATAGAATGAGTGGGGGACGGGATAGGATGTAGGGTAATATATTGCGTCTTTCACAATGTATCTGCTACGTTTTGCGTACTTATACAAGTACAACCTATATTGAATTGCTTATCTTCCCAGTAGGGAAGATGTGACAAGGGAAGAAGTGAAAGAATCTGGAAATCAAGAAGTTTTAAAATCAAATGTTAAAAAAATGTTATTATCATTATTATTACATGCAACTGGGAAATAAGATATACAGGCACTGGGTTATAGAAATCCATCTTGCCCTACTACAAAGTCAAAGGGGCTTGGGGGTGGATATAAGAGAGAGCAAATTGGAGGAAGAGGTATTCAATAGGATTGTTCTTTTGGGGTGGTGGGTAGGGGAAAGACAGGGAAAAAATTTACAACTCAAAATCTTGTGGAAATGAATGTTGAAAACTAAAAATAAACAAACAAAAAAAGATATAAATCAGGACCACTGGAGATTTCCCGGGATGCAGTGGGAGACCTTGACCTTTTTTAAGTTAAGGTCTTTCCCAGGTCTCAGTTTGATTGAGGTAATGCCCATTAGGTGATTAAGGCTAGGTTGCTGTCCTGTATTCTCAAAGAGGACCAAAATGACATCACTATGCTAGAGTCAAGTTACAGTGTGTCTGAAAGTGACTGGACAGACCAATACAAACTCAGAAAGTTCTACTACAGGTTGGGCACAAATAGTCCATGTGAACATTTGGGGTAGACTCTTTAAATTTTTGCATCTCATGTTTCTTTTGAGTACTTCATTTCTGCTTTGCTCATAGAACACAGCATTCTCTTGTATGTGGGCATGCCATGCTTAGTGGTCCTGTGCCATTGTCTCCCATGTCACACAATTCCAAAGTTCTTAAGAGAGACCTTGAGAGTATCCTGGTACCACTTCTTCATATCACCATGTGAATGAGTTCTCCATAAAATAATCTTTTTGGCAAGCATTTATTTTGCATTTGAACAATGTGGACAGCCCATTGTTGTTGTGCTCTCTGCAGTAGAACTTGAATGCTTGGTAGTTTAGTTTGAGAAAGGACCTCAGTGTATGGTAAAACCAGGCTAGGTAAGAAATGAGGCAAAGAATGACCTATTTTACCTAGTTCAAAAAAAAATCAATCTGGGAGGGGAAGACCCTCTGGCCAACACAGAAACCATTGCTGTAAGTCTGAGCTTGAATAGTGACCAAGTAAGACTTGGGCTGAGACTTAATGTTGGCCAGTTAATGAGAGCAAGAGTGATTTGGGTTTGAGGCATGGTCCTTAAGAAAGAAATCTAGCCTGTAAACATTAAGATATAGGTAAGGGTATGATATCCTATGTGGGCAGAGGGAGAGAAGAAAGGAAAGTAGAGCAGAGACCAAACCATGACAGAGAGGGCTGTGCAAAGTCACCAACCTCACTCTCTCTGGAGCCATCTAGATGTAGTGGCAAGACAGCCTACTTCCTTCTGTGTACTTGATGACCCTGAGACACTGGCCTTCCTGCTCCATCCATTTTCACTGACTGCAAGAGACCTTTATCCATCCTCATTAATGCTAGTGCCTTTCTTCTGAGGTGACCACCAGGTCCTGTATATATTTTGTGTGTACATAGTTGTTTGCGTGTTGTCTTCTCCATTAGATTGTGAGCTCGTTGAGGACAGGAACTGTTTTTATATGTATCATCAGTGCCTAATAGTGCCAGGCACACAGTAAATGCTTAATCAGTGCTTCTTGACTTCAAATTGTTATGTTTTTCTAGTTTTATAATGGTGGTTTGAATGGCATGGCAGTGAATTTGCAAATTAATTTAGTTAGTCTAATTTTTATTTTATTGGTAAAGCCCAAAGAGGCATAAGCAGTTAATATTGCTTTGATTATTTACTTGTATTTGCTTTTGTAAAGAGTGTTTTATAGTTATATTAATACAAATTCTGTGTGTCTTGGTAGATTCTCAGATATTTTGCATGTTCTGCATTTGTTTAGAATGGAACTTTACTTTCTGTCTCTTGCTTCTGGGTTTTGTTGGTATTATACTATATAGATATGCTATATATGTATACATGCCTGTGCATGCGCATGTGTGCGCGTGCACACACACACACACACACACACACACACACACTCTGTCTCTCTGTCTGTCTCTCTCTCTTTCCGTAATCTTGAACTAACCCTGAATTCTTGGGTATAAATGCTCTTGGTCATCACCTATAATCTTTAAAATACATTGTTTTAGCCTCTTTGCTAATATTTCACTATTTTTGTGTTGATATTCTTTAGATTATTTTATACTTTTCTGCTTTGTCTCATTAATTTGTCAAGATCATATTTGTATTACAGAAGCAGTTTGTTATGATCCTATTTTTGCTCTGTTTTGGCAAACAGTTTGTATAATATTAGAATTGTTATTTGATATAATTCATTGGTGAATCTGTCTGGTCCCAGGTTTTTTCTTTGGGAATTCATTTATGGTTTGCTCGTTTTCTTTTTCTGATAGTAGACTAATAAATTGTCTGTTTTTATTTCTATAATCTGGATATTTTGCATTTTTGTAAATGTTCTTCCATTTTGTAAGTATCTCTTTTTTAGAGTATAATTCAGAAAAATAGTTTATAATTTCCTTTTCTCTTTATTTGAATTCTCTTATCCACATTGGAAATTGGTTTTCTTTTTTAATCATCAGATTAGGATTTTTTTATTCACTAAAAAGATTCCCCCTCAGTTTTATTTTTTAACGATTTTTTGTTGGTAATTTTACTTATTGTTTTGATTTTTTTGTGTTAGTATGATGTTTTTTTAATTTGTTGCTTTTTCCATTTAAAAATTAATTTTCAAAAAAAATTTTAAAAAATTTCTGTGTTCAGTTCATTGATCAGACCTTTCTCTTTTATTATGAAGGTATTTAAAGATATTAACATGACCCTTAAAACACTTCCCCGCAATTCTTTTTTGTTTGTTAATTTGCTTTGATGAAATTATGCATGAATTATGAGTGAAGGTAGAGAATATCTTGCAACCCTTTTATCTGGGTCTACTACAGATTTTTGTTAGATAATCCCAGCTGGGCTCTCACTACTAGTCAGTTGTTTTATACCTGCTTTATGAACTCAATATTCCACTCTCCATAACTCTTGTAAACCTTTTAATCCCTTCTCAAACCTGCCATGGCTCCCTTTTGCCCAGCCCTCTCAACTGAAAGCCTTGCCTCCCACTTTATAGAAAAAAATGCCATGGCTCCCTTTTGCCCAGCCCTCTCAACTGAAAGCCTTGCCTCCTACTTTATAGAAAAAAAATTAAGAAAAAAAGAAAAACATTCACTGTGAGCTCTTTCTTTCTCCCTCACCTTCTATCATTCAGATACCTTCACATGTCTCCCATGAAGAGCTGGTTTTATACCTTACCAAGGCTAACTTCTCTTTCTGCTCAAATGATCTCATTCCATATGAGGTTTCCTCCGTCATCTCCACTGTTATCGCTTATTTGGCATTTCTCTTTGTTAATTGGCTCATTTTCTATTGTCTACAAATATGCATGTTTCCCCCATCCTGAAAAATCTCTCACTTGATCCTTCCATTTCCGCTATCATCCTTTATATCTTCCCTTTGTAGCTAATCTTTTCAAAAAGTTCTGTAATAGGTCCTCCTACATTCCAGCTTTCAACTTTTATCATTTCACCGAAACTCTCTTCAGAATTACTGATGACCTCTTAGTTGTCAAATCCAATGTCCTTTTCTCAATCCTTATTTTTTTTTTACCTCTCTGCAGCCTTTGATTCTGTTGATCATTCTCTTTTCCTTGTTATCTTTTCTCTCTAACCATCTTCTGCCTTTCTAGTCTTTCTAGTTTCCATATGTACCTTGATCCAGTGACCCTGTCTTCTGAGTGTTCCACAAACAAGACATAACATCTCTTGGCTCTGGGCATTTTCTCTGGCTGACCTCCATTTCTAGAATGCTTTTCTTTCTCAAATACTTCTTACTGCCTTCCTGGCTTCCTTTAAGTTCCAACTAAAATTCTGCATTTTACAGGAATATTTTGTCAACTCCTCTTAATTCTAGTGCCTTTCCGTAGACATTTAATTTTTATTGATTTATTTTTTGAATCACCAGTCTTTAAGATTTAATGCCCTAGCACATGTCATTTTTTATACATGTGTCATTCACAGCTAATGAATATGGATAGTCCTTTCTATTCTTAATTAGTGATTATCCAAGATCCACTGTGTCTGTACTATGAGAATGTTATTTAGATTATTAACTTCTTAGTTTTTGTTAGATTTGTTCAAGTCTGAAAGGGGATCATTGAGGTCCTCAGCTCTTATATTTCTATTTCTCCATGTAATTCAATTACATTTTCTTTCATGTACTTAGATCCTGTACTATTTGGTGCCTATATATTAAATATTGACATTATTTAATTCTCTTTGGTATATTTATGTGTAATGCAGTTTTCTTGCTTATTTTTTAACTGTTCATTTTTATTTTTTCCTTGTCTGAGATTTTGATTTCATTGTAAGCACAGTAAAATATACTTTAGTTTGTCATTTTAATTCAATCTTTGTTTCCAGTGTGTTTATTGTAAACAACATATTGTTAGATTCTGCTTTCTAATCCATTCTGCTATCTTGTTATATTTTATGGCTGTTTATCCCATTCATATTCATGGCTATGGTTAATTGTGAATTACCCTTATACATTTTCCTTGTTGTCCTCTTGTCCCCTTTTTGAAGAAGGTAATAAAGAAAAATATGATCGGTACAGATAATCTCTAAACTGATGTGCTCCTACTCCACTGTTCTTCCTCTTATTTAGTTTAAATCCTGTCTACTGTTTTTAAAAGATAAGTTTTAATTGATATTTTCTATTTTTTACATCACCATAGTATCCCACGTATCTCCACCCCTTCAAACCCCCCCCCTTCACCCCCACCCCTTTCCATATGACAAATAGTATTTTTTTTTTTTGGAGAGGGGGGAAAAGGACTACACGACTGATGAATACATCAAAAAAATCTGAAAACATGTACAAGGTGTAGTGCTTATTCCCCCCCTTGAAGAAGGGGTAGGTTGGGGTTGTGTATAATTTTGTTATATTTACTTTTAATCTTTTGGTGTATCATTCTTTCTATTTATAGTTCTGTAGTTACTATGTACAGTATATTATTTTCTTGGCTCCTGCTTACTTTACCCTGCATATGTTCATATGGATCTTTCCATGATTCTCTTACAGCCCGGTATTATCCCATTACATTCACATTACATGATTTGTGGAGCCGTTTTCCAGTTGATGCTGCCTATTGGTTCTTATATTTTCTTTCTTTAAGAGAAATTCCCTTTTATGATCCATGCTTCAAAGTTAAAAGTTTGTTTTACTTGGGGCTGTTCACTTCTTCACTGTCCTCCCTCATATGTGCCCCTTTTCTTCCTCCTTGTTCCTACCTATTTCTCTGTTCAGAGTTTATTGTATTTCTCCACAAACTTTTTATATGTTCCATCCTTCTTTGTCTGGTACAGATAACAGTAAGGTTTATAAGATGCCTGTTTCCTTCGCCTCATCATCTGTGTTTGTATACTCTTCTTCTCATGCACTCCATTTATATGGACTAACAGGTTTCTCTTCTGTCTTCCTTGTTTTTTCCCTAGTTCATTTCTTTTTCTTTCCTCTCAAAACCATTAAAACAAATGAAAACTGCCCATAGGCCTTGTGTTTGCCTTTGTTAATATACCTCTTTTACCTGGGAATACTCTCTCCTTATGTAAATAATTGATCAACTTTTAGTCCTTTGTGATTGCTCAGATGGTGTTACCCTTCTTGGTTTGAGACTTGGGGCCAAGGTCAGACCCCATTCATCTACTCCCACTGCTTCCCCAACATACTTTGGGTTGTGGTAAACAGGCTTTGTTGCTCCTCTCCCTGTAACTAATGCTAATGCATCTTACCAGGACCCTTCTCAGGCTTCCTGAGCTAGCTTAGGTGACTCAGTGGATAGGACCTTGGGCTTGGAATCAGAAAGGCCAGAGTTCAAATTTTATATCAGACACTTAACCAGTTCTGTGACCCTTGACAAGTCACCTCTCCTTAATTCAGTTTCTACCAGCTTCTACCTCAGAGAGTTTTCCTAAGAATCAAATGAGATAATATTTGTAAAGCACTTAGTACAATGCTCGGCATATAGTAGGGTCTATATAAATGTAGTAATACTAATGATTTTATTAATAATTATTAGTAATTGTTGTTGCTTTCTTTTTGTGCAGACCTACATTGGATGGAAGAGCTTTCTTTGGGAATCTTGATCATTATTTAATATGATGGAGTGTTTTTTGTGTGTGTTGTATGTATGTATGTGTGTGTGTGTGCATGCATGTATGTATGTATATATCAGGGAACTGGACCTGTTCTTAGGTACTTTTTAGAATTATAGGATGTTAACATGGGACAGGATTTCAGGGTCATTTCAGCTGATCTTTATATGTTTTATAGATGCTGAAACAAAAGCATGTTTTTATTAGCTTTAATCATGATCACTTCTTAAGCTCTTTCACTTAGTGTTGGAAGACTGTTAACATTCATCCAGTTTTTTGGAGATTCCCAAATGGTCTTACTAGAATTTGTTAAGTTTTTTTTTTTTTTTTTTTTTTTCTCTTTTACTTAGTGTTGGAAGACTGTTAACATTCATTCAGTTTTTTTGAGATTCCCAAATGGTCTTATTTTAATTTTTTTTTTTTTTTTTTTTTTTTTAGAATTTCAGTATAAAAACTCAATATATCTTGTTCTGTTTAAGAGTTTAAGTAGTAACAAGCAAATTTTGTTTCCTTTTTTTTATCTTTTGTTTTATTGTCACTTTTATTTTTCATTTTATAGATCTTTCCCCCACCCAAAGCATTGTATATTGTAATAAGGAATAATGAAGGGGAAACAAAAAAGCAGTTCAGCACAACTAACAAACAATGTTAATTCTGAGTATGTGCAGTGTTTCACATCTATAACCCCCTAAACCTGCAAAGTAGAGGGTTCAAGTTTATCATTATTAGAGGATTTGATTCCTATTTTAATTGTTCTTTCCAGTTAAATTATAGTAGTATATTTAGTTCTCCTGGTTTTGTTTACTTCACTTTATTTCAGTTCATAGAAGTTTTTGCATTCGTTTCTTATGACATAGGAATATTCCTTCACAGTTCACCACAATTTGTTTAGACTCAGTTGATGGCCATTTTGTTTTTAGTTCTTTGCTACTACTACAAGAAGTGATTCTATGAATATTTTGTTGTCCGTTAGCCCTAAGGTTGACTTCTTCAGAATATATATCCCTAGGAGTAGGACTTCTGGGACATTTTAGTCTTTTTTTGGCCTTTTTTGGAGGGCAATTGGAGTTAAGTAACTTGCCTAAGGTTACACGGCTAGTTTTTTGTGTTGTGTGGGTGTGTGTTAAGTGTCTGAGGCTGGAACCAAACTCAGGTCCTCCTGACTCCAGGGTTGGTGCTCTATTCACTGCGCCACCTAGACGCCCCACTTTTTGTTTCTTTGTCTGTAAAATAATAACTTCATTTCTTCAGAGTAACCCACTGAAGTAGGGAGAGAGGTAAGAAGATGATTGCCATTGTGATAGAGATAAGGGCATTGAGACTCAGGTGAAAATGAGTTACACAGCTGGTGTCAAAGATGATAAGAATGTCCTAGCTTCTTAGAGAACTGTTTGATATATAAAAACAAATAGTTTATATTTAAGGAAAATGTAAAATGCAAGGTGGTATTGGTGTTTTTCACAGGGTAGGTTTATGACTTGGGATTTCATATTGTATGAAGTCTTCCAAACGTCTTCAAATTTTGTCTTTCTGCCCTGCGTTGAGCAAAATGAACTGTTGGAGGTAGCTATAAATTCAATAATAATTTTGAATTTTTAAGCATTATTTCATCTAAACATTAATAAATATTTTCAGCTAGGAAGAGGTCAGGTTTTTTAATGAGCCTTTTAATGTTATGTTTGTGTGTGTTTAAGGTTTCTCAGCTAAACTATAGAACTTCTCATGGTCAGATTTAGTAGTTAGAGAGTTCTAATCTTTGTTTAATTTTCAAAACGAAAGTTTCACTTCTTTTTAAGTATCAATCTTGGTGCCATTTTGGATTTCTTGCTTTTCAAATCATGGTAAGTGATCATTTTGTAGCTATTAATCATATTGCTTTTTTCCTTAGGTTTTTACTCCCTATCCAGGCCAAAAAAAAGATCACTTTTTTTTTTTTGTTGCTTCCTACAGGCCAGCCCTCCAGAACTCTATATTGAAAGATTTAACTTAGCACTTGGACAATATATGGGAGCATTGCAGAGCATTGTGCCTCTTTTCATATATATGGTAAGTTTAGGCCATTAAAAAAAAAAAGACCCTGAGGAAAAATATATTAGCTAGAACCCATAATCTGATCAGTGAGATAAATACCCTTTGAGATATTTGTGGCATTTTTCTGTCTTTTTTTCCCCATTTTTGAAATTGTCATGAAGTAACAACTGCAGAATTTAGAATAAACCACCTATTAATCAGGTAACAACACTTGAATATCTTTAAAAATCTTGATTTCTCAAGGAGCTTATAGTCTAGTTAAAGAGGTAAGACTTGTGGAGTAGCTAACAGCACCAGACAGCACAAGCCAAGTATCAAATAAGGGGTATAGTCTGGGTGCTATAAAATAAGACAAATTTATATGTTGTTCCTGTCCTATTGGTTGATAGGCCATAGCTACATCTTTTTCTTGGTCATATTTTGTAGTCTGTTAGGATGTCAGACCTTGCTCATTTAAGTTACAATTATTAACATGATTTGGGCAGTGAGATATTTTACTTAACCATCTACTCAGGCAAATAAAGAATGTATATGCCACATATATAATATAAATTTTAAAAACTGCTTCAGAAGATATATGACCTTTTTTTAGTGCAAGTACTCATTCCACCAATTTAGATCACAGGTGTTGTTGATGATTGTGTTTATGTTATGAGTTTGTATTCAGACTAAATAAAATACACAAACATAAATTACTATATTATAAGCAAAAATCATGGCTAATAGGGACTTTGTGAGTAGAATGCTGGGCAAACTAGTGTTATATTTCCTTTGTAAAAAGGTGAGTCAAATATAATCTTTAAAAAAAGGTCTTCTTTTTGTAGTCCATAAAGATGAATTTATTCATTCCTATTAAGGAAATGACATTAACTTTTTCTGTGTGAATGATTGGACAGTATTTATCCCTTAGTGAAGTCAGCTTTGAGGGGGAAAGACTTTATCACCTGTTTTTTTTTTTATTGTATAAGAACTTTGTAGGCACCTCATTTAGGAAAATTTAGTTATTTTGGGATGTGGTAATGTTGGCAGTTAAAGTAATAACTATTGATATGGACTCACTTTTATTTCCATAAATTAAATTCCCTGTCTCTTTGACATTTCCACTAGAGAGAGGGTAGATCAGAAGTAGTTTGTAGGGATAGGTGCTATTTCCGGATAAGAGAATTGGGTGTGAATAGATGTTAAAATTTAATTTCAAAGTCTATTGTGTGCATAAATTGACAATGACTAGGTGTTAAGAACAAAATATGGTAACTTACAGCTCTAAGATCTATTTGTGATCTAAGATTGTACAGTTAACAGCTTGTTTTTTAAAACTATGACCTGAAGTTAGGCTTATTGTTTTGTTTTGATGAAGGAAAACTTAGTGTCTATATGTTAGTCAGGGTATGTCATATAATATGTCATTGTACCTATCAGTTCATTGATGTGAGTAATCTTTCCAGTGTTGCAAATCTCAACCCATTTTGTTCATATCTTCATGTTCAAGCCTACATTTTAATATATTCACAATATTGGAGACCATTCTTTTAACATTTTGTGGGTGTTCCAGTGAAACTTGTGGTGTGACTATTGGTTGGCCTTTCCTCTTCATAATGACTGAACCATACCCCTTTCCAGTCATAGCTCTGATATTTTTCATAGGGTGTCTATTTAATATTTTAAAAGAGCATATATTGTAAGCATTTAAGTTATTCTATGGAATATTTTTGTTTAGGGTAATAGTACCACATATACTCACTCGTTTTGTAACTTTTCTATTACAATCGGAACAATGTATCAAACTAATGAGTGGTAACATCAAAGTTCAGTGCCTTGAAACTTAAATTTTAATTGTGTAATAACCCCAGGAGTGAAAATAAATCATATATATTTAAAAGATTTTCCTTTGGGACTTGTATAAGCAGAATGATTTCATTTCTTTGTGTTATACACATTAGTGTCACGGATATCTTGTTTACTTGGCAGGATGAAAGTGCCCATACAACTAAAAATAAGGTTTTCTTTATATTTTTATTTAAATAACAGTGGAAAAGATTTTTTTTTTTAAAGCAATCGGGGTTAAGTAACTTCCTCGAGGTTACATGGCCAGTTATTTTTGTGTGGGTGCTGAGTATCTGAGGCCGGAACCGATCCCAGATCTCCTGATGCTCTTACTTAATGCGCCACCTGGCCACCCCTAAGCAGTTGGGGTTAAGTAACTTGCTCAAGGTTACATGGCCAGTTATTTTGTGTGGGTGTTAAGTATCCGATGCTGGAACCGATCCCCGGTCTCCCAACTCTGGGGCCGGCGCTCTTACTCACTGTGCCACCTGGCCACCCCCAGTGGAAAAGTTTTATTTAAGATATTTAAGTAATTTGTAGTGTGAATGTAATAAGTAATTTACTGATATGGAAATGCTTTACATAATTGCACATGTATAATTTATTTCCTGAATGCTTCCTGTCTCAGGGAGAAGGGAGGGAAAGGAGAGAGGGGTAGAATTTGAAACTTAAAACTTTAAATAAAAATGTTAAAAAATGGGAAAAAGAAGATTTGTATTAATTTAATTTTAAAAATCATCCCTAAGCTATGCTTCACTAACTTTATATTTCTGGATATGAAAGTTTCAGCTGAAACAAAGCTATTGTAATTCTTTTTGTTAAAAAAATTTTTTTGTTTTAATTAGCCAAGATACACATACCCTTTATTTGCCTATACCAGCTTCATCCCCATACCCCAAATTGAGAACACAAGAAAAACAAAACTCATTATAGACACATAGAGTCAGTCAAAACAAATTTCCACTTGGCCAGATCACCAAAAAAAAAAATTTCTCATTCTGCATTTGAATCCTTTACCTCTGATATCTGGAAATGAGTAACATCATTAAACCTCTGGAATCATGATTGATTATTATACTGGTAAGAGTTCAATGCTACTATTCCATCACATTTATATACCATGACTTGTTCAACCATTCTGCAATTTATGGGCATCTCTTCAGATTCCCATTTTTTGCTACTTCAGAAAGAACTGTCAATATTTTTGTACATCCCTTAGAATTTATTTTGCTTAGTACTAATTGTTCCCTTCATCTGCCCTCCTTCTAAATATCCCTCCCACCTTCTCTCTTTTCTCTCCTGTTTGCCTGTTGAGTAAAATGTATTTCTGTGCCATCTGTATGTGAGTTTATATGTAAGTATATATTCATAATTCTTTTGACTGATTTGCATTTTGACAATGTAACTTCAGTTCAAGTGTTACCTGTTTGCCTACTCCCTTCTCCTTGTTTGTATAGATGTCTACTTGCACACCCTGATTATGTAAGATAATTTTTCCTAACCTTCCTTTCTCCTTCTTACCAGTGTATTCCTCTTTACCTTTCTTTCTGTTCTTTTCTTAATATCATCAAGACAAAACAGAACCACTTTCAGGCCTTGTTTGATTGGACTTCCTGTCTGAATTCTAGTGATGATAGGGTTCAGAGGGGACATGTGTTATCATGTCTCCATATTTGAATGTAAGTTTTATTCTCATTTAGTCCTTTATCATTGTTCATTCATATTACCTTTTTAAAGTCACTGTAATTTTAACTTGAGAGAGGTGTGTAAGTGAGGTTGATTTGTTTGACTTATTTTAGAGAATCAAACAGTTTAGAGATAGAAAGGACATTATAGCTCATCTGTTTCAACCCCATCATTTTGTAGGTGAGACAGTAGAGACCTAGAGAAAGGAACTGTCTTAATGAAATTGGTGGCAAGTTAGAATTTGAACCTGTCTTCTAACTCCAAAGCTGAAGTTCCTCCTATACCAGTCTGCTTTTTTCATACTCAGTAGTAAGATACTTTTTAGTGGTGTTTGTATAGTTTAAGGTAACTGAGTCTCTAAACTATGAATAAAAACATAGAATGAACATGGATACTGCATAATGTTTTGTCCTTTTATTAATGAAACTCATTAACAGGTATGCAGTCTGACATGTTACCTGGTATATGTCACTTAGTTAAGTATAATTCATCATTCTTTTGGAGTCAATCAGTAAGTCTTTATTAAGCACTTACTATGTTTCAGGCATTGTGCTATGTGTTGGGAATAAAAGAAAGGCAAAAGGCAGGCCCTAATCTCAAGGAGATCATAGTAAGAGTAGAGTCACAAACCCAAAGAAGAGAGAATATCCAGGAGAAGATAGTGCTTGGTAGTGTTAAAGGCTATGGAAAGGTCAAGAAGGATGAAAACTGAGAAAAAGCCATCAGATTTGGCAGTTAAGAGATCACTGGTAAGTTTGGAGAAGGGGTTTCAGTTAAATGATGAGGTCAGAAGCCAGACTAAAGAAGAAAAAGAGAGGAGAGTGAGCGGAGGCACCTGTTGTAAACAACCTTCCCAGTGAATTTGGCCACAAAAGGGAGGAGATGGAAGGGTTGGTAGCTCATTGAGAAGGATGAATCAAGGGAGGGAAAACAGGCCTATTTATAGGCAGTAGGAAAGCAGCCAGTAACAGGGAAAAATTGAAGATAAATAAGATTGGTAATGATAGGGCAGTCTTAAGAGAAGATGGGATGAAATGCGGTCAGTTGTGAGTAAGAGGATTTTACTTTGGAGGCAAGGAAAAGAGGCTACCTCATGTGAGATGAGAGTGGAAGTCACTTGTTGGTTGAGGAGGGGAGAAGAAGAACCTTTCAGCAAATGGGCTCATTTTTTTCAGTGAAATATGAGAGAAGTTTCTCAGCTGAGAGGGTGGGAGAGAGGGAGCCATGAGAGATTTGAGGAGAGAGAAAAGGGTTTGGAAAAGCTGCTGTGGTAAGTGGAAGTGCAAAAGGGCTGCTTGGCCAAAGCTATGTCCAATTGAGATTATGTAACAGATCTATAGTGGACCAGTGTAGAATGGTTTTGTAATTTTCTCCACTTTTGTTTAACAGCATATGAGAAGGAGCAAAGGTCATGGATGGTGGGAATAGTTCAAGTCTTAAAGGTGGGTGAGGCCAGATTGATGATAAATAAGGTGGCAAAGGACTTGAGAGAAGAGGACCATGTACCATGGATTTGGTTCTCCAAGATGTTAAAATGGAAACAGGGAAAAAATGTAGCCAGTGTAGGGATGATGGTCTGGAAAAGAAAGAAGTAAAGGATGGGAATGATTGGAGGTCATAGTGAGGACAAAGAACAGGGTTTGAGGTTGCAAGGCAGAAAAAGTGGAATGACAGCAGAGAGTGAATCAGATAAGGGAATTTCAGAGTTCAGAAACAATGCAGTTTTGTATGATGGCAAAATCAAGAGTATGACCAACTCTTTGTGTAGCTGTGGGTGAAAATGAGAAATGAGTAATTTGAGAAGTGAACTTGTGCCATATGATTAAATTGTAATGATATTGGACCAAGGAACTATCAGAATGGTCCCATCTAAGAATAGTAAGAAGAGAAAATAGAGTGATGGAAGAGAAAGGAAAGACCAGTGAATTTAGGGACTGGTTATATATGTAAATCCCAACTTTTTTACTTAGTGTCTTTGTGGTTTATAGAAGTCTCTTGACTTTACTAGACCTCAGTTTCCTCATCTGTGAAATAAAGATAGTGGATTAGATGTTTTCTGAGATTCTTTTGAGCTATAAATCCTTTGAAGCTGTGATAATCTTAATGTTCGATGCCTTTTATTAGTACTTAGCAAACTGTAGCATACAGTAACTATAGTATAATTACCAATATTCTTTAGAAAAGAATGTGTTACTCTGTGGATGATAATTCTGTACACACAAAACCTGCCAGAAACCAATTTTGTTAAATTACGGATAATCTGAGCTTTCTTCTGCCGACCAAGAGGTGATAGTTTCCCCATTTTGGAGTTTACAATTGTAAATATTCTCCACCAATAGAAAAATTTCAGAGTCAAGATTAAGCAAGATAAGTCTTAAGAACAATATTGAATTAAAAATTTTTTTTTCCCTAAAACAATTCAGTCCCTTTTTTGATTATTCCCTCTAAAAGTTTTCCTTTGCATCTCACCAGAGATGATTTAGAGATACTTGCATGAACTGAAAAATCAGAGATTTCTCCTTAATCTGATCATTACTCCAATTTGGTCAATGCATGAAGAAAGAGGGTGCCATTCTTATATGGATTAGTCAAGTACTTCTTGCTTTTGTGGAGTCACCTTTGAAAAAGATGAGCACAATTTTTCCTAGCAGTTTGATTTAAGTATTGTTAAGGTTTCTTAATTCAGGTTGGGATCAAAGATTTTAGACTAATACATTATTTTGTAATGTATAACTTAGAGGTAGGAGGAGGATAGAGAACAGAATGGAAGAGAGAGAAAAGAGCCAACTCTGTATCCTTAGTTCTTTTTCTAAACTTTGTTGTAACAATAAAGTTAAATTAGCTGACACAAGCCCAACTCAGATATTGCACTAACCTCTTGTATCCCTGGCTCCCTTTCCTCTGTGGTTTTAAACCTGAGAATGGTTGGAAAGTTACAGCTTCTTCCCCTATTTTCTCCTCTACTGAGAAGTCTTCATTTCTACTTACCTTGGTCCTCTGAAATTGACTGTGGAACAGAATCAACAACATCATTTCACTTAAATTTTTGTGGATTTTAAAACTAAAGATGACTTTGTTATTTGTGGTAGAAACTATTTTTAGAGATTTAGCACCCTTTACTACTTATTTAAAAGTAAAAATATTATTAGTATTTTAATGAATCACTGGAATGATTATTTGCTTCTAAATGTTATTTTTTAATCTTATTTTCCAGAATAAATTTTACATAGAAACCAAGCTTAACAGAGACTTAAAAGATGATCTTATAAAGCTGTTTACGGAACATGTTGCAGAAAAGCACATTTACAGCCTAATGCGTAAGTAAATATGTTAACTTTTGAGAGTTGAGGAGACTTTAAAATTATTCTGGCAAAGGTTTCTGGCTAAAACTAAATCATTTAGAAGAATCATGCTTTCATGATTATATCATTTGCTTTATTTCTGAAAACTGAAAATACTTTGGCATTAAAGGCACAAAAAGAATATAGTATTGTATTTTCTTAGAACTGCATAAAACTACATCATATAAATTAGTATATAACATGAAAATCCAGAGTGAATTTTATTTTAAGATATCTGCATATTTTTCATATTTTGCCTGATGTAATACTCAGATTACTGGACTTTAATGGTTAGTCTATAAACATCATTCTGTTATGCTTTTCATTTTGTATTCCATTTTATTTCATCACTCATTAAGAAATTTCTTTAATTTTAAATGGTGATATAAATGTGCTGTGAATAGAGATGAAAGGAGATAATTTTTAGAAAGCAATGCTTTAGTTTTCCGTGGCATTTGGGCAATAACTGACTTTTATATGGCACTTTAGATCATTAATCTCATTTACAAAGCCCTGTGAAGTAGTACAGATATTATCTTTATTTTTGTATATGAGAAAACTGAAGCACAGAGGTGACTTGCTAAAAATCACACAGCTAGTTGTTATCCTAAAAAAAAAGTTAGGAGAAGGAATTTTACATCTGGTAAATAACTCTCCCTCAGCTCCTTTTACACAGTATGTATTCAAATGAATAAATGTTTGAATGAAGCCTTTGTGTAAAGCTAAATGGTGAGAAAGTATTGGGCGTCGCTGACATTTTTGAAAGTTATATACAACTCACACCCAAAAAATTATTTGTGAAGGTAAAAGGTAGGAGTTATCTGTATCTTTTGTTTAATTCCTGAGAAATCATAGAATCGTTTTAGATGCCTAGGATTTTAAAAGAAATACCATCCATTTTTTTTCTTTTTCTTTTTTTTTTAAGCAATCGGGGTTAAGTAACTTGCTCAAGGTTACACGGCCAGTTTTTATTTCTGGCTGTGGTGCTGAGTATCTGAGCCCGGATTTGATCCAGGTCATCCCGACACTGGAGCCGGTGCTCTTACTCGCTGAGCCACCTGGCCGCCCCAATACCATCCATTTTTTAAAAGCTTGAACAGATGTTTTAAGCCATTTCATATGTTAGTATTCTGACTGTTAATTAATTAATAAGTATTTCCTGGACTGTGGATCTTTTCACGTTTCTTCCATTGTGTTTATGTAGCGTGTTGAAAATCCATGTTGCCAAAATCCTACGGAGAAATTATGCCATCTGACAAAAAAACTTATTTACTTTGTAATTATATGTTTGCATTTGGCAATAGCTAGGAAAACAATTTCATTTTGCTAATTTACCACAGCTCTAGGACATTTCAGAGATTTTAGAAGTTTAGGTCAAATGAATAAAAAGTTTCTTTGCTTTATTTTCATTTACGTGGTGCTGAAGAGATGAGGAAAAAAAGGCATTTGGTCTTTTCTTACCTTTAAAAGAGCCTCCAGTTAAATTTATTTCTGTTTCTTAACTTGCACTTATCCCAGAGCTTTCAAATTTGTCTAGTACAATGTATTTTGAGATGTGTAGCATTTGTATCTAGATGTTTATGTTACTTGGCAACACAATTGAGGCATTTATCTTTGCCTTTACTGAAACATGTGGTTGAATAGTGAGAATTTAGTGACAGTAGTGCTTATTGCACGCGCATGATGATTGCTCTAGGATTAGGGTAGAGCCAATATCTTGAAGTTTTCAGGAGCCTTTAGATATGGCTTAAAATTTGATATCTAATTTAAATATCCTGAACTAACAGAGAGTGTGCAACAATGCATCTCTAATGTATATAGAATTAACCTTATTGACAATTCGTTATTAACAAATTTGAATATAAATATAAAAGTTGTTACAGCATTCAATATAGTCAAGATTTTTTCCAGGTGAAATTAGAATTAAGAGTAATGCATATTGATGATATGCTTCATAAGGTTATCTTTACATCTAACTTACTGAGCATTTTTTAAATAATGAAAGATTAAGTTTGTCAAAAGAAGTTCCTTAATGTCTCTCATGGAAATATTTCTCATTTTAGAAATTATATAAACAATGATCCCATTGTACTTACTGATTATGAAAAAATTTGACTTGGTAAGACAAAAAGCAACCTTATAGGATCTTTTACAAGATGTCTTCCATCTATGCATCAAGACAATTTAGATTTCTTAGAAGATGTAACAACAGAAATAATCCTATTCAGTGACCTTCTGATAATAAACATCAGGTGAGCCATAAAACAGGGAGATTTATTCTCACCAATGGTATTTACCATTGTGATGGAAGAGATCCAGCCTTCACAGTCCAGGTTAAGGAGGGATAATCTCTGGATGGAGAAGTCCTCCAGATATTCCTTTCTTTGGATAGTACTGTGCTGGTTGCACCAAATATGTGGCTTCCTGGAAGAGATCTGTAACCATTCAAAGAAGTTTGGCTTGTTCATTCACATAGGAAAGACCAAGTGGATGAAGAATATCTTGTGCAGACCCTTATCTATTGCTTACATATCAACTTGTATTTTGATGGATGAATTGTAGAGTTTTTTCAGCTAAGAGAAGAACAAACTGGATTACTCTAGGAAAATTGCCAAGCTATTTTACTGCTCACAAAACTTCTCGTGAATACAAAGGCCCAGATTTTCAATACTAACATTTTACTGGTGTTGCTCCATGACATGAAAAACTAAAAATGAATAGCAGACAGAGAGCAGTATAGGGGCACATGACTCCTGTAACACATAACCAAGTAGAGACTCTGAGAAATAGGAGTAAAAGATGTCTTCAAAGAATTGCGTGACCAGAAGTGTAGTCTGGTCACATAGCTGTGAGTCAGATAAGCAGCCACTATGTTCTACTACTACCCTATGAGGAAAGCAATTAAGGCTTCCAGCGAATTGGATGAACCGTTTGGCAAGACAAGGCTGTGAGCCTGTGTAAAATGAAATAGGCAGGTATAGATGGATTGTAATCTTATCTTGTAATGAATTCCCTAATTAGTGGGATCACAGATCCATTTGAGTATTTATGTATAAATGAAGAATTGTTTTCTGTAACTTTGTATCATACTGTAGTAAAACTCTGCTATTGACTTATTTGAAAGACTTTAGCTATAAATAAATAGTAGTGACCATTAAAAAAAATTAATGCTATTGATTTACACTGCAGTATCTGCCAAAAAATTACTTACAGCTTACTGAACCTTAATGGAAAAATAGTAAAAATTTGTATCTGTTAAAGATTGGTTCTTTAGGGTAATAATTTTTATAATGAATACATTAGTATTAATGAATCTCAGTGAATCCTTAGTAACAAAAAGAAAACTCATTTTCATTTGGAATTATTAAAGCAGCTCAGTTGTTAGCCCTATTGCTGTGTTCAGAATATACTCAACCATTGCAGTCCAGAAATTTTATTTTTGACTCCACTTAACAGTAAACATTTCTCTTATGGAAAGGTAGGGAATAGGGACTTTATTGAGTTTATTTATTCTCTAAAATTCAAATCTAGAGAACGTTCTGCTGCCTCAATGAAAATCCTTTGATTTAGCAGTTTAATGGAAGCACTTAAAAGTTCATTCATTATAGTAACATGAACAGTATCAATATTCCGATGTGATATATGCTAGAATATTTGGAATTTTGGGTCATTTTCATTAGACATTCCCATAGAATCTTGTGTTTTATTAGTAAGCCAGAAATTACTCTCTTTTTAGTTATATGTAATCTTTTGTAGAAATTTTGATAAGCTTTTTGTAGAGAAGTAGGTGAAACAGGAACGTCATAAACAGCAGCCTTGGGGACCAGTAAGGATTTTAGCCTTTGTAACCATTTTTTCTTTTTTATTTCAGCTTTACTTTTAGAAGCCCAGTCAACACCATTTCAAATAACACCTTCAACTATGGCAAATATTGTGAAAGGCCTGTATACACTTAGACCAGGTAAACATTACCTTTTTCCTTTGAAAAGGATTGAAAAGATTGAGGGTCAACTTCAACCAAGAGTAAAATGGCTCAATTTAAAAAAAATTAAATGTGTATTTTAAATCTTCTCTTCTATGAAGGTTAATAGTATGATGTTTAATTGTATCATTTTAGTTTACCACTTTATAGATTATTCTAATATTAGCCAGTGTTTATACATCACTTTTAAGGTTTCTATATGTTACCTCATGTGATCCTCACAACAACCTTGGGAGGTAGTTGCTATTATTATCATCCTCATTTTACAGATGAGAACACCAAGGTTTTGGAAGGTTAAAGTGCGGGCAGCTGGGTGGCACAGTGGATAGAGGACTGGCCCTGGAGTCAGGAGGACCTGAATTCAAATGTGACCTCAGACTTTTACTAGTTGTGTGACCCTGGGCAAGTCAGTTGACCCCATTGCCTCCTCACCTCCTCCCCAACCCACCCAAAAAGAAAAATTAAGTGCCAGATGGGTACCAAAGTTCTGAAGTAACTGCTTTGAAAAAATTTGAAGTTTTAATTGCATCTTTTGGGGATGATGTGGAATAGCTCCATACCTTTGATTTCATTGGGTTATGGAATGCTGGGTGAAGAAACTCCCTCTACCAGTGCCAACATACAACTGTTCTGTCTCCTATGGAATTAGAGACTTGCCTGGAGCAATGAGATGTTCAGTGACTTGACCAGGTTCACCTACCTAGTACTTATCAGAGATAGCACTTGAACATAGTGCTAGCCATCTCTCAGTTGTACTGTACTACCACATAGCATGGAGAGGTATTGATCATTGTGACATGAGAACAGTGATCTAGGCAAAATTGTACGCTAAAATAGGATTTAGGAAAAGAAAGGGTTAAATGGTAGCAAAAAAAAAAATCCTTTGAAGAAACCGAATCTCATGTTTCAGGTTTTAACTTTTATGTATTGATATATATATACATTTAATTTTTTTATTAATTAATTTATCTACTTTTAGTTTACAACATTAAGTTCCACAATCCCTTGAGTTTCAAGTCCCGCCCCCACCTACCACCCCCCTCATGGCAGCATACAATCAAATATAGGATCTACAAATACCTCCACATTAAACATTAGTCAGGTTGTAAAGAAGGATTATAACCAATGGAATGAACAATGGAAAAGGGGAAACAAGAAACCAAACAAGAAAAAGAAAGAGAGCACATAGTTTGCTTGAATCTGCATTCAGGCTCTGTAGTTCTTTCTCTGGATGTGGATATCTCTTTCCATCATGAGTCCTTTGGAATTGTCTTATAACCTTACATTGCTGAGAGGAGCCCAGTCTATCAGAGTTAGTTGTTACACATACGTTGTTTCTGTAATTGTGTACAAATTTCTCCTGGTTCTGCTCTTCTCATTCAACATCAGTTTATATAAGTTTCTCCAGGTTATTAAGAAGTCCGTCTGCTCATTTCTTATGGCACAATAGTATTCCTTTACGTTCGTATACCACAACTTGTTCAACCATTCTCCAGTTGATGGGCATCCCCTTGATTTCCAGTTCTTTGCCACCACAACAAGAACTGCTGTAAATATTTTTATACATACATACATGTCCATTTCCTACTTCTATGATCTCTTTGAGATACAACTGTAGAAGTGGTATTGCTGGGTCATAGGGTACACACGTATTTATAGCCTTTTGGGTATAAATCCATATTGCTCTCCAGAATGGTTGAATCAGTTCACAACTCCACCAACAATGCATTATTATTGCAATTTTTCTATATCCTCTCCAGCATTTATTATTTTCCTGTTTTGTCATCTTAGCCAATCTGACTGGTGAGATGTGGTACCTCAGAGTTGTTTTGATTTGCATTTCTCTAATCAATAGTGATTTAGAGCATTTTTTCATATGCTTATAGATATCTTTATTTTATTTTATTTTTTTTTAAAGCAATCGGGGTTAAGTAACTTGCTCAAGGTTACACGGCCAGTTATTATTTCTGGGTGTGGTGCTGAGTATCTGAGCCCGGATTTGATCCAGATCATCCTGACACTGGAGCCAGTGCTCTTACTCGCTGAGCCACCTGGCTGCCCCTAAGCAATTGGGGTTAAGTAACTTGCTCAAGGTTACACGGCCAGGTGTTTCTGGGTGGGTGCTAAGTGTCTGAGCCCGGGATTCGATATCTAGGTCTTCTCAACACTGGAGCTGGTGCTCTTACTCACTGTGCTACCTGGCCGCCCCTTATAGATATCTTTAATTTCTTCCTCTGAAAACTGCCTGTTCATGTCCTTTGACCATTTATCAATTGTATTCTTATAGATTTGACTCAATTCTCTGTATATTTTAGAAATGAGGCCTTTATCAGAGACACTGGTTGTAAAGATTCTTTCCCAGTTTTTCCACTTCCCTCTTAATCTTGGTTACATTGGCTTTATTTGTACAGAAACTTTTCAATTTAATGTAATCAAAATGATCCATTTTGCATTTTATAATGCTCTGTACCTCTTGTTTGGTCATAAAATCTTCCCTTCTCTATGAATCTGACAGGTAAACTATTCCTTGCTCTCCTAGATTGTTTACAGTATCAACCTTTATACCTAGATTGTGCACCCATTTCGACTTGATTTTGGTATATGGGTGTTAGATATTGGACTATGCCCAGTTTCTGCCATACTATATTTCAGTTTTCCCAGCAGTTTTTGTCAAATAGTGAGTTCTTATCCCCAAAACTGGGGTCTTTGGGTTTATCAAACAGTAGATTACTGTAGTCATTGACTGCTGAGTCTCGTGTACCCAGTCTATTCCATTGATCCGCTACTGTGTTCCTCAGCCAGTACCAAGTAGTTTTGATGACTGCTGCTTTATAATACAGATTAAAATCTGGTGTGGCTGGGCCACTTTCCCTAGCATTTCTTTTCACTAATTCCCTTGATATTCTGGACCTTTTGTTCTTCCAAATGAATTTCGTTACTATTTTTTCTAGCTCTATAAAGTAATTTTTTGGTAGATTGATTGGTATAGCACTAAAAATGTAATTTAATTTAGGTAAAATTGTCATTTTTATTATATTAGCTTGACCTAGCCACAAGCAACTGATGTTTTTCCAGTTAGTTAGATCTGACTTTATTTGTGTGGAAAGTGTTTTTGTAATTGTGTTCTTATAGGTCCTGGGTTTGTTTTGGCAGGTAGATTCCCAAATATTTTATAATGTCTACAGTAACTTTAAATGGAATTTCTCTTTCTATCTCCTGCTGTTGGATTTTGTTAGAAGTGCATAGGAGTAGGGGCAGCTAGGTGGTGCAGTGAATAGAGCACCAGCCTGGAGTCAGGAGGACCTGGGTTCGGATTCGGCCTCAGACACTTAACACACGCAAAAAAACTGGCTGTGTGACTTTGGGTAAGTCACTTAACCCCAATTGCCCTCCAAAAAAAAAATACATACATATATATATATATATATATGTATATATATATATATATATGTATAGGAATGCCGAGGATTTGTGTGGGTTTGTTTTATATCCTGCAACTTTGCCAAATTTATTTGTTATCTCAACTAGTTTTTCATTTGATTCTCTAGGATCCTCTAAGTATATCATCATATCATCTGCAAAGAGTGATAGCTTAGGCTCTTCTTTGTCTAATTTGATTCCTTCAGTTTCTTTTTCTACTTTTTTCTACTTTTGCTACTGCTAACATTTCTAGTACCAAATTGAATAAGAGGGGTGATAGTGGACATCCTTGTTTCACCCCTGATCTTATTGGAAATACTTCTAGCTTATCCCCATTACATATAATACTTGCTGATGGTTTTAGATAGATGCTACTTATTATTTTAAGGAAGACTCCATTTATTCCTATACTTTCTAGTGTTTTTAATAGGAATAGGTGTTGTGTTTTGTCAAAAGCCTTAATATATATTTCCTTTAAAGAATCTTTACTTCTTCTTTCCTTACATTTAACATAGAACTTTATCTTACTAGGCACAAATGGAAACTACTGGTCTGGAATTGTCACAACAATACTCCTGGTTTTGAACAAATATTTCCAAAGCCTATATACATTAATGGAACTAAAATCCACACATTCATAGATGTATTTTTTGCATGCTCTTCTGGTATACCTGTCTTGAAATCAGCACAAGTGTGAAGGGAACCACAAGAGACGTTCTTGTCCAGATAGAATTTCACAGATACTTCAAAGGAGCTTACCATGCCTAGACTACTGTACTAGTCATAAGGGGAAATGTAGAAATGGTTAAAACGTCGTAAGATCTAATTGCAAGATGGACTAATAGGTAGACTGCTGTCATTGTTGAGGCAGATCTAGGTGTTTGATATTTATTATTTGTCAAACCAAGTAACCCAGAATAATTCTGAAGCTTAGTTTCATCTTGGTAAGATTAGGTTATTCACAGGGCTATTGTAAGGATGTGAAGTATAGAATTTTTACCCCCTCAGCTTTATACATAAAGAAACTAAGACCTAGGTATACTTGCTTGGGGGTCACACAGGGTAGTGAGTTACCAAAGAATTTGAAATCAAATCCATTCTCTCTCCACTCTACCACAAGATAGATAGCCTTTATTATCTCTATATAACAGAATACAAATTCCATAGCATGGCATTTAAGTCATATGTTTCCAGTGTACCTTTCTACATTATTTCATATTATTCCCCTTTCATGCGTGCTACATTCCAGTCAAACTGGACTCCTTTGCTGTTCCTCAACTTGACATTTTCTCCTGCCTCTGCATTCATAACATCCATCACCATAACTAAAATGCTCTTTTTCCTGAGATCGGTCTCTCAGAATCCTTAGCTTCCTTCAAGTCTCATTTTGGATATAACCTTTTCCAAATAAGCTCAGTGGTTAGTTTCTTCTCCAGATTACTTTGTAGTATACTTTTCTATGTATGCATTGTGTCCTCCCCATAGAATGTAAGCTCCTTGAGGTCAGGGACTATTTAATTTTTGTCTTTGCAAACCTAGTGCTGGGCCTGGAGTCAAATCAGGCTTAGATACTTATTAGCTGTGTGATCCTGACCAAGTCACTTAACCCATTTGCTTCAGTTTCATCATCTATAAAATAGAGAAAGTGATAGCACTCAGGGTTATTGTGAAGATCAAATGAGATGATTAGAGTGCTTGGCCCAGCACCTGCTGCATAGATGTTGGTCATCATTGTTATTATTATCTTATTCATGCATACTTACTCAGTGTATATTGAATTGAAGTATAAGATACAGTGATGTGAGTATGCCCTCCAAAAAGACTGTATGTAGTATGTTTCTTGAAGTTCAATCTATTCTGGAGAGTTTATTTAGAGGCCAAGAATTTTCATAGAATGGTCTTCAAGAACTTAGTAAGTATATCATAACAGCCTTGCTTCTTCCAATTAATGCTTCCTTGAAGTAGGACATACTCTTTGGAGGTTGTGGATTTCCCTTCATTGAGAGCTTTTTAGGCAAAGGCTGAATGACTACTTGTTGGGTATGTTTTCTAGGAGATGGTTTTTTTGTTATGATTTGGACTAGGTATTCACAGATATATGGTCCAGCTTCAATTCTGTGAATTCTACTGTGGGAGAAGAGGAACAGGGAAGGCTTTGTGGAAGAAGCAACATTTAAGTAAGGTCTTGAAAGATTGTAGTATTTCACCAGCAAAAATTTGGGGTTAAGGCCATTCTTAGCCTGTGGGATGACAGGAGCAAAAGTACAAATGTAGAGATATAGAAGCTACCTGCGGTCAGTGAGTAATTAAACTAAATTATAAAATTAGTAATGGGATATTAGCATAGGATGAGATTTTTTAAAAGGTGATAATCTGGCAGATTATGAACAGTCTTGAATATCAGACTAAGAAGTTTTGAATCTTTGTTCCATCTGAATGGAAAACTTCCCAAGCAATTCCCTTTGTTTAAAAAAAAAAAAAACAACTTTAAAAAATAATCTCTAGGAACAGTTTCTTTAATTTCCCAATATGAAACATTATCTTACAGCTTACAAAACTTAGATGTTTCTTTGAATGAGTTTGTAAAACATTTAATAACTATTTGTAAATATTACCTTAATTCGTGAAATGCTGTAACCATCTAATTTAGTTTTAATTACTGTATTTCTGTTGAGGATTCTAAGGAAAGTTTCTCTTCTCTTTAGTCAATGATGCCTGTCAAGGTTGATGTAAAATATAATGACTGCTCCTTCCCCCCATTCCTAATTCCCTAAAAATTCCTAATTCCTAATATCCACAGATAGTTATGAATACCAGTGGTTTTCTAGTTGTTTAAAAAGCTTAATGTAGGGGTGGCCAGGTAGCACTGTGAATAAGAGCACTGTCCCCAGTGTTGGGATGACCTGGGGGTCGAATCTGGGCTCAGACACTTGGTACCCACCCAGAAACACCTGGCCATGTAACCTTTTACTTAACCCCAATTGCTTAAAAAAAAAAAAAGCTTAATGTGATAGTACTGCAAATTTGTGGTGGGTTTTTACTAGGTTATATCCCTGAAAATTTTTGACCAGAAGCCCCTGAGTAATCTATTACACATCTTATTGAATTGAATTGGAGCTTTTTTTTTTTAATTAAACACTAGTTCTGAACAGGCCTCTTATGATGATTTTTGAGGGTTAGTCTGTGAATAATATTTTTTGTGTTGGATGGCAACCAGGTACTTTATGGCATTTGTGTACTCTGTACTGAATAGAAGCTTTATTGGATGTAGCTTTTATCACAAGTAATGAAGAGAATCTTAGAATTAATTTCTTAGGGTAAAAAAAAATGTTGGTACATGTTTCTTTGAAAGATATTTTATCTAAGCTGGAACACTTGTAATAGAATTCATAGTGTTGTGAGAAGAACTTGATATTCAAGAATTGATCTGTTAAACAATTTTCTTTTCATTTAGACAACTTTTGCTATTCTAGATATTTTCTGAGGGACTTATTTTTTGGCACCTTTATGTTACTAGCAATAGCCGTATGGAGGGTGTCCTGACAATGATTATAAAGTTTCAAAATTAAATACAGTTTTAAGCTTTGATAACTTAAAATTGCACTAAGACTTTCATGAACCCTGTATTTCTGTTTTATTGGGAAGTTTGTAACGTACTATACTCATCTCACAAAGATTCAGTTCCTAATAAAAGACATAGTTTTTAAAACCCCAAACCCTTCCAGCATTTGACTTTTACCATTACTTACCACATTGTACCTGTTTTCTTTTAGCTCTTTGGGGAGGGAGGGAAGTGTCTGAACTTAATGATTTAATTGGTAAAAGGAACTTCTGATGAGCCAGTCTTCTACCTATGCTGATTAGCAACTGTTCTTAGATATGTATTGCCTTAGAATTGCCTGAGGGCAATGGAGAAGTTAAGGTTCACTGCAGTCAGAGGGAAGACTTGAATTCAGGGCTTTCATCTTAAACTCAGAGCACCTAAAAGTTCTTTCTTTAATAGAAATGGAGATAAGTTTTAACTAACTATGGCTTAAAATAGCATTACTATTTTCTGAGATTGGGGGGATCTTTTACTTTGAAAAAATTGTAGGGGCAGTGTGATTGTGTGTGGTGTGTATTTTTTTAAATTTATGTATAAAATAATGTTTGTGATCATTGGAGTAGAAAGAGAGGGTAGGGGAACAAAACCTTACTTTAGCTTCTGTCTAGATTCATATTCCTTCCAGCCATTTCCTTAGGATATCAGGGGCCTACACAACATAAGCATCTTGTTATTTACCCTGCCACTGCATATAAGCAGCTGAGGGGATGGAGTGCCAGGCCTGAAGTCAGGAAGACATGAGTTTAAATTCAGCCTCTCGCACCTAATAGCTGTGTGATCCTGGGCAAGTCCCTTAACTCTGTTTTTCTCAGTTTCCTCATCTGTAAAATGAGCTAGAGAAGAAAATGACAAACTGGTATTACTCCCAAGAAAACTCCAAATGGAGCCACAAAAAGTTGGATACAAGTGAACAGCAGCAGTTGTGCATATATCACTCCTTCACCACTTTTCCGCCTCTTACTCTTAATCTGTAAGCAATTAACGAATTGGTACTACCACTGGAATTAGGGAACAGTAGCCTCCTTCCCTGTGTCTCCACTTACAATCCCAGTGACTGCCAAAACCAAAGTTCTTTCCCTGGCTATCGTTCCCCAGAAAGTGTCCTTGTCCCTACTAAAATTCTCACAGCATTCTGGGCATCTTTGCTACATTCTGTTTTGTTCCATACTTACTTATGTGTTTTATATTCGCCTGCTCCTGGAGGGTAGTGACAGTATTATTCATCTTTGGCAGCCTACCACATGACTTAACACACTTAAGTTAGTCAAGTATTTAAATTTAGTAGTAGAGGAGAACTTTTAATGATAACTTTTTTCCTTTTAACGTTTACTTTGATATAGAGTTTGCCTTTCAAACGAAATAAACTCCCAAACTCCATATTTCATTTAATTTTTCTTTTTTTCCCTCCTTTCACAGAGTGGGTTCAGATGGCACCAGCTTTATTTTCTAAGTTCATCCCAAACATACTCCCACCTGCAGTGGAATCAGAGCTTCAGCAATATGCAGCTCAAGATCAGAAACTCCAGAGAGACCTTTTACAGAATGGATTTGCAAGGTATATTGGATTATGCTTCAGTACCAACTCTTACAAGCTAGGAGCTGCAGCCACAACTCAGTATAAGGAAGACCTTTTTAGTAGTTTGATCAATGTTAACATGGGTTGCCACAAGATAGGAGAACATTTATAGCATTAAAATGAATGGATTCCATGGCAGGGTTATTTAAGAAATTTTATTGCATTATGTGAAGTTCTGTAGCAGAGGTTCTTTATCTGGAGTCCATGAATATGCTTTTTAAATAGCGTAATGACTGTATTTCAGTGTAATTGGCTTCCTTTATAATTCTTTGTGTTTCATTTTTTGCATATAAAAAATTCCAAGAAGGGATCTGTAGGCTTAACCAAATTTTTAAAGTGGTTCATGTCACAAAAAAGTTCAAAAACTCTTGTTTTAGAGGTTTCCTAGAGGAGGGATTCCTAGAGGAGAAGACACATTTTTACCTATACAGCCTTCATGCTGCCCCCACTCCCAAATTGTAAAAATTGGGGATGGGACATAATTGCTTTTGGACCTTTGCATTTCTAATTAGACAACATTTTAATCAAATTGAGTTATATAAAATACAGTTTTATTAGTCCTAAACTGACAAGGCATGCATAAAGAATGTTTTGTTTTTTGTGTTTTTTTGTCTTTTTGGAGGGGGGAAGGCAGGGCAGTTGGGGTTAAGTGACTTGCCCAAGGTCACACATCTAGTAAGTGTTAAATGTATGAGGCCGGATTTGAACTCAGGTTCTCTTGATTCCAGGGCTGGTGCTCTATTCACTGTGCTGCCTAGTTGCCCCAAGAGTGATTTTTTTTTTAAAGGGTATTTATATGTTTTTATTTTTCCCTGAAAAATTTTCCTTTAGAATTTTCAGAAAATTTTTTACTTCTAGTTTACCATACCTTATTATTTCTTAAACATATTTCTTGAATGACATACACCCCTTTTGCCAAAGTGCCATACAGTACTGCATTTAAGTTGAAATAGATGAAAAATATCTGAATTTTGACATCTATTGAAAAAATTGAAGATTTCCCTAGTATATTACAAAACCAGACTTGGCAATCCTTTAGTGGGAATGAAGATGCTTGAATACTTCTTTTTAAAAGAATAATTGCATACAGGGTATTAAACCCCAGAAAGGAGCTGCCCTCTCCTGGCTCCTTTCTTTAGGGTTGCAGATGAACATACTTTTGCTGTTGGGGACATCTCAGAGGTTCTTGTGTTGACCTGAGTCTTTGGGGTAACCTTGGCTGAGATAACTGCTTTTTCAAATCTACCGTTACATATATTTTACCTTTAGTGATGAATATTAAATATGATCGTATTCTCTTTATTAATACAATGTTTTATATGGAGCTGTTCAGACTCTTGTATTCCTTTGTAAATGAAGATATTATTGATGGCTATACCTCCATTTGTAGGTGCCTGGAGGGGGGAAGCCTGGCAGTGGGGTGGGGGGATAAGGAGAAAGGACCAAACTCTCACATTGTTTGTGAGTACATTGTGTTTCATGTTGCTTCTTCACATTGTCAATTTATGTAGATGGGCAAGGTAAAGCCTCACTGCTTAGCTGCAAGTGAGTGGCATGAGTTGACGGCAATATTGCCCCATCTTTTATCCCTCTAGTGGCCACGATTCAAAGAGGAGTTACTCTCACTTTGGTTCATTGTCAAATAAAGCTGTCTCTGTCTCATTATATAGCAAATTATAGGTTAGTGATGTGGGAGACATTTCTTAATCATCTGTCTCTACCATCAGACTAGCTGATTAAAAGCAAAGGCCATCATAAACATCAAATTATTAAAAAAAAAAAAGGATAAAGAGAAAATATCACATGTTATCCTTCTGTTTAAAAAAGTTGTTGACTCTGAAAAATGGCAACCAAATGAACATCATTAGCTTTTATTATTTAGCTTTACCACCACTACTATTTCTTAGTTAAGTTTAACTTATGTAACTTAAGTTGTCACAACATGGAGTCTGAAGAGTCCCTAAATCACCTAAATTGGTAAACTCTTAGTCTCCTTGTCAGTGGAGATGGGGAACAGTCAAGGATTTTTAATGCAAGTTTGTTTTTAAATACAAGATTGTTTAATTCACCAAACACTTGCAAACCATAGTGATGATTTTCTCCAGATACTCTTTTTTGTGGATGACATTGTTTAGATTGAGTCAGGTCCCTAAGGCTACCTCAGTGTGGTCCACAGCCCCTAAAAAGATAAATCAGCTTGGTAACATGCACAGGAAAAGTAAAGTGGATGATGGGAGAATGCATACTATCCAGATTATGACATGCAGTTGGATGGAACGGCTCAATTTTAGTCTATCTCTATCATTGCATTTACCTGGAGTATTGCATGTGGACAGTGAGCTGGACCTAAAATTGAATAGAAGAAGAATGAACTGGATTACTTTTGGGAAGTTACCAGCACTTGGGTCCTAGACTACTTTCTGAAACACAAACTAATCTTTTTAATATCTATATTCTCCTGGTGATGATACAGATTTGGTGTTTATTGATACAGATTATAGCTTATCTCTAAAGAATCTCAATTGATTGGGTAGTTAAAAGGAGGAGCAAGTTATGTGTAAAGAGGGTGAAGCGGTTTACCTATAATATGCATATAAGAAGTAGTGTAAAAGGACTTGGGTGAAAAAGAACTGAGCTAATCATTAGAGGAAAAACAACTGATTAGCTTAGGTATCCATGAAAGATTAAGCCCTAAAGCAGAGGCTGAAGTGCTTTAGATAGATCGTCTTGTGGAGAACTTCTGGGAAGACATGGACAGGAGAGATAGGATGAAAAGGCAAGCAAGCATTGCCATTTGTACTGGTAGAAAGAGTGCCCATATGAAATCACAAACGCCTTAATCTGAAATTAGTCTTTTCAGATGCTGGGGGGAGGAAATCTAGATTTCTTCATTCAAAAATGTTTTTATTATTACTTTTTTAACATCATATTCATTTCTGTCTCACCCCCTTCCCATCAAAGCATTTCTTCAAACAGAATAAAAAAGGAAGGGGAATAAAGAAGTCAGCAAAACCACACATCAGCTGTGTTGCATTACTGTATTAAGGCATTTGGGCTTTCTTATTTGTCACGGTCTGTTGGAATACCTGTGACTCCTAAGTTGTCTCTGTCTGCTACTCTGAAGTCTTGCAGAGGTGGGGTTGTAATGGGGAAGTGCTAACCAGGGCTTGGACCCAGTAAGAGGAGAGAATGCTTTTACCCTGCTATAATCATTCCTCCTCACTCCACTAGGCAGAATCACTGTTTGCTTACCTTTGTGAGTTGTGGGCATAAAAGACGAGGTATGGAGCAGAGCCTTGGCAGCAGCCTGGATCCTAATATACGTGGGCCTCAGGCACAAGCCTGTGAATTGGTTTGTGCCTTCCTGCCAGCAGCATGATGGCAGATGTGAGGTATTAATTCATAAAGATTTTACCTTTTGGGAATTCTCTCTTTGACTTATGTGTTTTGCTATAATTGCTTTCTCTGAAATCTTTTATTTCAACTGAAAACTTTTTTGGAGGTTTCAAAGAATTAAAGTGGTTGAGAGAAAGACAGCTATCTTGCATGACCCAGCAATATTTGTATTTGTTTTTTAAAGATCATCTTAAAATTGTGTGCCTTCTAGGTTAAATATTCTCTTAAAAGCACTTAGATGTTTCTAAGTTTCCATCAATGTGGGTGTTTGTTCCACTCGTGCAGAATACTCTGCTGGGGTCTACCTTAAATCTCTACAGTGACGAGCCCACCCATTGTGCTTAGGGAGTCTTCCTTTGTATCTCTTGATATTGCATAGATACCAATGGAGCAGGAAGCAGGCCATCAGTTAGCCTTCTACTTGTGCTGTGTGACCAACCCTCACTTCTTTTCTGGTTAGTTATGTCTGGCTGCTTTTGCTACATCCTTTCTGGCTTCTTTTACTTCATTTTTTCCTCCTGCATAGTTCCCTCTTGGTATTTTTTTTGCAGTCTGTGTATGCTGGTCATGTACAATGTCATTGACCTTTGGGTGACTTTTTTTTTTTTTAAAGCAATTGGGGTTAAGTAACTTGCTCAAGGTTACACGGCCAGTTATTTCTGGGTGGGTGCTAAGTATCTGAGTGCGGATTCGATCCCCAGGTCATCCCGACACTGGGGCCGGTGCTCTTACTCACTGTGCTACCTGGCCGCCCCATTTGGGTGACTCTTAACTTGAATTCTTTGGAGACTATGATACTTTATATCCCTTCGCCATATGGTAGCAACTGTAGATGTTAAAAATAAAGCCCTTTCTTTCCAATAGACACTTGGGGTGAAAGTGAAGCAGTTTTGCAACATGGTGGATGGGAGGAGGGAGGAAATAAACATTGATTAAGTACCTACTATGTGCCAGACACTGTGCTAAGAGCTTTATAATTACTGTCTTATTTGATACTCACAAGAACCCTGGAAGATGGTGGGTATTATTATTCTCCCCATTTTATAGTTGAGGAAGTAACTTGCCCAGGATCACATATCTAGTAACTGTCTGAAGCTGGATTTGAACTCAGATCTTCGTGACTTCAAGCTCAGTGCCTCATCTGTTGCAGCATCTGGTTGCAAAGCTGCAGTACAACTTTTCTATTGTTATTTAATTCTGAGCCCTTTATAATTTTCCTTCTATAATATCTGTGTACCATTTCTCACTGCTTTTCATTCATTCACCCACTGATCATAATTTTCTACCATCCTACTCTGTGAAGTTTTTTGAGTTTATAAAAACTCAGGACTTCTATCACTTTGACAAGGAAATCAAGTGTTTACCAGTTGAGATGGTTTCTAGGTTGTTTTAATTTACTGATTTAGTATTTTAATTTCTTTAGGAAATGGTGATAATCTTTTATCCCATTTTTCACTTTTGTACATAAACAGCCTATTTCAGGTTAGGTCAGAATTGTGTCACATGCCATGTCTTATTGTCCTCTTAATTTTATATTGATTTTGATGTTTCCTCTAACTAGTCAGTGGTCAGACTATATAGAGAGTTAATTTAGAAGTGCATCCACATCAGTAACCAGTCACTTTCTTTCAGTAAAATATAATTTTATTTTATTTTCCAATATTATTTGGACGATTGCCATGTTTACAGCACCTTCATGATTTTCTTCTCTAAAAAAATACTCTTGCCATACAGGTGTGAGTCTTCTGTGTGTTGTGTGTGTGAAGAAAGTGAAGAAGATAGGAAGTTTATTAGGGGGATGAGACACATTTTGATAACTATCTTATATATTTTTATATAAGATTAACCATTAGAGAAGTATACCAACAAAGTCCTATGGGGGAGATCTGGGGGAATGTTTCTACTGACTAGGAGTGTCAAGATGGTCTAGAGGCTGGTATGCATGATTAGGAACTAGGGCAAATCAGGTTAGGGCACTGATTCTTTTCAGTGTCAACCAAACAATAATTATTTGTTAAAAATGTGCTATTAAAGGCAGCTTTTGAGTATGTTCTGTATGCCTTTGGTCTTCCTCATTTTTTAATTTAAAACTGTGCTTTTTAGATTTTTTTGTTTTAATCCCTAATATCCAGTCATGAAATAAAGTTACAAAGTATATGAAGAGGCTTAGAAGCTTTTTCCTATAATTTTTTTTTACTTCATTGGTCTCTGCAACAGGTGATGATACATAAATGGCCCTTATTTTCATGTTGGTTCCTTTTTTATATATATCAGCTTTCCTAGTATCTTGTGAACGCTTTCTTGCTTTTGGATGCGTGAGTAAAAATACAACCAGCTCCTCAGTTTGCCTCTTTAAGGAGAATCCATGCTCCTTAATTCCATTTAGATGAGGTTTCCTTTTGTCTCCTATTATCTTTTATAATGGGAATGTCAAGATTGATATAGTTTAGTTTATGTTTTTATGTCTACTCTTTGGTCACTGGATTATTGGCTTATGTACCAGTGCTTTAGTATTTATAAATGGCCTAAAGTAAGTTTGTTTTTTAACCTTGGCACCAGTAATTTTTTTTAACCATTTGATAACTACATTTTAATATCATTGGTTTCTTTTGTAATCTTAGGTATTTATATATTTAGGAACACTTTTCTGAGAAGGGAATATGTAGGTTATTGCCAAAGAAGTCCAGTACTCACAAAAAGGATAAGAACCTAGCCCCTAGGCTAAAAACTATTTATTCTAACCATGAAGCTGTTTCTACCACTAAATGGTGGCCTATATGGAACTGAGAATCACTTTTACTATTTTAAACATTTTTTGTTTTTTTTTATTTGAACTATGAGGAAGGTAGTAGTATAAGATTGTAGTTATACCATTCATTAAATACCTTTGGGTACTGTGCTCTCTGATGGGGAAATGAAGACCAGAAGGACAGTCACTGTCCTCAAGTCGCTTTCATTTTATTACTTCTTTGAAGAATGACTATGCTGTGTGTCAGAACAATTTATTAGGATGAGTAAATATGTAGAACCATTGTTCTAGTCCTTTAGGACAAGACTTAAGGTTTAGAGTCCTTAGGCATGGTAGGAATGCCTCATTGAATCTTTTCATGTATCAATTCTGAGTACACACAATACGAATTTAAACATATAACTGAATCATACAATTAAGACCAAATCCCTTATGTCTGTAAAAATGATTAAAAATTTTATTTTACATGGAAAAACTCCATTTTCTTTGCTCAGTCTCTGGCTGAAATTTAAGTACTAGGCAATATTCCAGGGCATAATAAGATTAAAATAGATTTTATTATAATCAAGTTAATTGTGCTTTTTGTATAATTAAATTTATGGTTTACTTTTATTGTGAGGATTAAACTTTCCTCTTAAATTATACTGACAGTGCTTTGAGTAGAACAGACAATATAAGCTCACGTCATCATATACAACTATTCCAGTCCAACTTTTTATCCTCCCACTACTATTCAGGGAGGATTTGCAGAAACCATACTTAGGCTAATGCAAGAGCCACGCTTTTACTCCTAAGAGCTTATTGATGGGTCTTATAAATTATGCTCTGTAAAACTCAGTGCCTTCTTTGATCATTTATTTGGCCAGAGCAGTTTTTGAAGAAATTGTATCCACTGATGCGAGAAGAATCAAGAATATAGTACAGTTATCTAATAATAATTCTGTTACTGGCTATTGTGATATGAGCAGTCATTTTATGGTTTATGCTCAGCCAACCACACGATTATACTGCACAGCTTTGCAAACCACTTTTTCATTTAAGATTATATTCCCATCGCATTATGTTGGGGTCTAGTACTATGCCCAAGATTTAATAGAGTGTGCCACAGAATTATACTTTGCAGTGTTTTGTCCTAATATATAAATGTTCTTGCATTCATACTCTGTTAATAGTTGCTAGTGAGCACATTCACATTTGAGCTGGGTTTTTGGTGAATTGGAAAAGATGTTTGTGAGTATAAAGAATTCTATATAGTGGCCTTGTTTTAAAACACAATTAGTATTGTGAGCCACAGTCAACTTTTCCTATTTAACTTTTTTTATTCTTCTTTACTGAAGTCAGCTTTTTAAAATTCTTTAATTGAATTGACTTTGACTGGTTTGTCATTTGAAATCAAATAATGGAAAGTAAGCTTAACTCTGAGCTTTTAAATATGTGCTCATCTTGAAAAGGTATTGAACCATCCCTGATTTACACCTGCATTTGGGGTCCTTGGAGGTGACTACCAACTACTTTTAATAGTAAATGAAAACTTCCTAATAGTGTAATGAATAGTTTAATTTTATAAAAGAAAATTAAGCCCCTTAAATGTGTTGGTCCATTTTCCTTTATGTAGTTGAATCTGAAAACTCTTACTCTATCCATGTGGTCATAAGAGATGACAGCTCTAGAGCCCCTCACAGTTTGTCTTTGGTATGGGTCAGATGGTATGTCATTGGCTGTATATGTATTTGATGGGTAGATTAGTTCAAGGGATTATGGCTTTAAGAGTTCTCCTGTGTTTATAATCTTTCTGTATCGTGTGCAGTTTTGTAGTCCCCCATGGTACCTCTTTAATGTTTTTAATTGTGTCTGTTGAGATGAAGTAATAAAAATTTTTCATGGATAGACGGAGGGTCCTTTGTGCAAAATGATTCCTGTAAATAACATCATGATAAACAGAATTTCATTTGGCTTTTAGTTAAGTATTGCTAAAAATAATTTAGAGTTTTACAAGCTCATTTATTAATATTATTTGCTAATGGAATCTTTTTTCCTGAATTGATAACATCTGGATCCAAATTACCCATTGAGTTGAGTTTAAAAAGAATGTATTTTTCTTAGAATTTTAGACCTAGAAAAGAGAACTAGATGTCTACTTTAGTTAACTTAGTATTTTTCAGATCGGAAAAATATATACATTTGGAGAGATAATTTGAAAGTAGGAAATTTATACTTGTTCTTTAATAATTCATAAATAATGACTACATGAAATGAAAATATTACTTGTCATCTTAAGCATAAAAGAGATTTCATATATTAACTAAAATGCCTGGATGAAGGCAGAGAAGAATGTGGATTATAAGTGATGCATGGGCTAGTGCTAGCTTTTGCCACTAACATGCTCTGAATTCACCAATTTTATCTTCCACATTTTCTCATCTATAAAGTGAGGAGTAAAGAAACCTGTGTCCCCATCTCTGCTGCATATGTTTTAAGGTATATTAGATAATATCTAAAATGCCCTTCCTTTTCTTGGAAGAAAGACGTTATGGTACATTAAGGTGATATTTATGAACTTTTCAAAATACTTTTAACTATTTTCTTTAGCTTCGTTATATATCTCTCTCAGGTAAGGCCCTTCGAGTGTTCATTTGACATTTGGGTAGTCAGGATTTGCCTCCATTTGTACAAGTCAGTAGCAGTGCTGGCAACCCAGTTACCTCTTATTATCTTCAAACTATATGATAGGGTTTTTTCAGGGGATAAGCAGGGGCCAGGAGGAGAAGAGGGTTGTCCCATCGCTGCCTGTTTTATAAATTCATGTTTAAAAAAAGACTTTTCTTGTCTGTCAGAACTTGATGATAAATCAAATTCAGAACATGGAAACATTGCATTATTAGACATACATTTCTTATCCCATGCAGATCTTTTAAATATTGTACAAAAACACATTCCAAAACAAAATATAAGTTGTTGTAGTCATTGTTCTTCCATTAGATATAAATAATTGAAAGTTGGATGCATTTTAAAATGCATATGATTCAAGTTTCAGGTTTGCAGCAATATTGCTTTTTATTATCATGATTTAAATCTGTTGCTTGAATTAGAACTAGTTAATCAACAAACCTTTATGTGCTAAGCAGTGGAAATACAGGGACGAAAGAGAAATGGCCCGTGTCCTCAAGGAGCTTTTCTTCTGTTGGGAAATATGTACACATATTAATATATGCCAGGTCACTGGGGAGCAGAGTCACTAGAAGGTGGAAAGATCAGCAGTGGCCTCATGTTGTTGATGACACTTCAGTTGTGTTTTAAAGAAAACTAGATATTCTGATGGATGGCAGTGCATTCTAGGAAAGGGAGACAGTCTGTGCAATGGAGTAATTAAGACTATGCCATATATGTCCTGTTACCCTTCTTACTTTTTGTTTTCCTAGAGGTGATCAGTCACGTAAGAGAGCTGGAGACGAATTAGCTTATAGTAAGTAATAACATTTTTGTTGTTATTTATAAAAGTCAAAAGTTTTGTGACCTGATACAGATACTGTTGATAACGATATGATGAAGTGTTTTAACATGGGTTCCGTTTCTTGATGAAACAGGTGTCCACATAAGGACCAACTTTTCATGAAGTTCAAACTGACTGTCCTGCAGGTAGTTTCAGTAGGGAAATTGTGTTGGTGGGGTGGTTGTGAAGAAGCTAGCATCATTCAGTTCAGAAACTGGTGAACCAGTTTCACATGCTAGCATATATTTAGTGCTATTTAATCCTACCCAGAATGTTTTTGTAAAACCCTTCCTTTGCAACAAGGGGATTTGGGAGGAGGTCTTGTGGGATAGGGTAATAGCAGCAGCCCCCTTAAGTACTGTTGAATGGTGTTCTGTGTATATAGTTGCTTAGTATTCAAATGTGTTTTTTTTTTTTTTTCAGATGGCTCATCCGCATTTGCCAGTTCCAGGGGGTACAGATAGTGAATGTGTCCTGGATGTGCTTTCATTCCTAAAAGGAGACCCTGGAGGAGCTGGGATTGTATCCAGAGCACCAGCTTGGGCCCTGCTAAGACTCAGGAGCTCTGTCGCCAAGATAAACTTGGAAGAGGAGGTTGGACTTCATGCTTGGTTTTCTAATTTTTCTTAAAAAGTCAGTTGCTGCTAAACCTGGGAATAATTTTGAGAGGTGACAATCTTTCAACAAATTGTATTCACACCTCTTCTGTGAGGAACAGGTATCTTGAGAAGCATTACTCAGTGAAAATTGGCAGCCCAAATCAGCAGCTTCCTGCAGAAGACCAGAAGAATCTTTTTTTGCACTTATTTTTTGTTCATTTGTGGACTGTTAAGTGTGTTGGTATATATCAGTTTCATATGTCAAGATATCTTTTACTTTAAAAAAATCATTACAATACAGTATTTTTTGTCCATAACCAAAACAAAATCCCCCTTTTAAAGAGTTGGTCCTTTGTTTAGCATTAGAAAGTATGTTAAAAGAGATTACTAACTCTGCTTTGTCATAAATATTCTGAAATCTCATTGGTTCACTTTTCTACTCTGTGCCTTGAGCTTTGTGCACTTTGCAACAACTAATTTCAAATTCAGATATGCTTCCTGACGATGCTCATGCTGTCATATAGAAACCCAGGAAGGCACTAACTGCTACTCAGATGGCAGGGTGCTAATTGAGGGAGGAAGATTGTTAATTTGTAGCAGATTGGTCAGATATTCCATCTGCTTTAATATGTGTATATTCATATTAGTGTTGGGGACCAACTCTTGGAGAACTTTCCATTCCCTTTATCACTTAGCCATGAATATGTCAGCTGCTGCAGGTGATGGAGGTGAGTTTTTGAACCTTAGAACCACTCCTGTGTTTCTAGGGTCGTCAGAACAGCTAGCACCTTTTGAAGTTCTGAGTTAGATTTTAAATCAAAATACAATCAGCAGTGTAGGGTTCCTGATCCATTTCTTTTTAAATGGGTAAGAAATGGTACTTGACAAAACAAAGCAGTTTGACTCTAGCTTTTGGTAGACAGAGCTCCTTGGCATGGCAGAGGTGGGGTTAGACCTACTCTGCTGTCACAAGGACCTTTCCCAGCAGAGGCAAAGGAGCATTTTCTCTTCTACACTCACAGTACTCTCTCCTGGCCAAATTCTTTTAAGTTTATTCCAGTTTGAAAGGGGGAGAAAATTGCAAGATGTGGCAGGGGAAAATATCTCTTCTTTCCCTAAGTCCAGACAGACTATATTGCTTTGTGTTACAGACTTCAGTTTTATGTGGCTATGTCAGAATAACTTTTACCTCCTCAAAAACCGCAGAGGTAGCAAAGAGGCCTTGAGAGGGATCCTTTGGGTTGGTCCACTCACTCCTGTTTTGAAGCCTTATCTCATGTAGCCTCCATAAATTCCATCTGGCTCTTTTTGGGAGGGAGTTAGGCAATAAGACACAGGGTTGAAAAGGAAGATGCAGGGGAGCAACTCATCCTTTCAAAGGAAGCCTCTCCTTTGGGAAAACTTGTTTCACTAGGAAAACAAGAATTGAAGATGTTACTGAGTTTTCCAGTTAGGATCGGTGGTTAAGGAGAACCTTCCAGTCTTATGGAGCACTTTGAGCAGGGTCCATTTAACCATCTAAGGATCTATAGGTTGTGGTAATAGATATTGAATTATTGTAAAAAAAAAAATATATATATATATATATATATATATATATATATACATATATATGTACATGTACAGGAACAAAATGTGACCTGAGAAATTGATTTCTACATCAGTAACATTCTGATTCAATTTAGAGTGTTGAAGAATTTTTTCATCATGCAGTTAGAATTTTACTTTGTTTAGTAAAAATTTGATAGCTTGTAAATAGTACACAGAACTGAAGTCTCATGTCTGAGAAGGTGGTTATAACAAATTTTCATTAGGAAGTAAACTTCAATGTCCTGCAAGAAGGAAAAACTGAACATTCCTCTTAATGTAGATGAATGCATACACATCCTAGCAGTAGTGAAAGCCTTTTTCCAAAATGTAGCATTCTTGCTTGTCCAACAGTATGTATGAACTTCCTTTGTAAGAAAAAAAAATACTGTATTATGTTGTGAATTGGCATTAAAATTTCTGTATGTTTTTGCATTATTAACTTAATGCAGAGGTATTTTTATACTGTCTTCTATGGTTTTATTATTGTGTGTGTTTTAACATAATAGATAATAGTCTACATTTAGTTCTCTAAATTTTACACTGTGATTGAAGCCAACTCCTTTCTGGGAGTTGATACTGTAAAGCCATGAGGATAAGGTAGAACAGAACTGGTAACTCTTCTAACAGCATAACTGGTTTTGATTTGTTTATTGTTCCCAGCTCCACTCCACCCCTGAAGTGAACTCATCAGTAACAGAAATACAAACTATACTTTGGAACATATTTCTGTATTAATGTTAAAATGTTTTTATTTAATTTGTTGAGTTGAACAATGTGATATAAATTTTAAGATTACATATACTGAATTCTTATTTGTAATTTCCTGGCTTGAGGTATGCTAAGTATTGGCAAAATTTGCTGCAAGATTTAAATAAATAATTGGGGTGAGGAGGGTAGAAGGTGGGATTGGGAAGTAAAGACTTATTAGGATTTCTTTGATACTGCAGAGCTCTAGGTGAGGAGTTGCCTCTTTGCCAAGGCAGGTCAGCTCCTTCTCTGTCTGAGAGTGGCCTAGAGCAGTGGTGTCAGACTCAAACGAAAATGAGCTGCGAGATTTTATCTTCGGATCCTTGTAGGACTAATATTAACTTAGAAAACCTCAAAGTAACATTATGTTCCATTATTTATTTTGTTAAGTATTTCCCAATTACATTTCAATCTGGTTTGGGCTCCACAGTGGTCCTCATGTTTGCCATAGCTAGTTTATTTCAGAGCTGTTACTCCAACCCAGGTCTTCATGATTCCAAGACTGACTCAGTTCATTACAACATGCTGACTTTATATAGACAAAAATTACCATGAAAATGTTACGTTGAAATACCTTTTGCTTATTTTTTCAGTACCACGTTATTAGAAATGTCTTGATAACCCTCCCTAATTAAACTTTGTACCCTGGATCAAAAATAATTGAAGGCAGAAGGCCTTAAAAAACCTTCAAACAGTGACATAAAAGTTTATTAAATTAGTGAATTTTTTTTCACAAAGATTACTTGTTTTAAAGATCTGCCTTAAGTTTTAAAGATTTACTTTTAGTACTAGCTTCATCTTGCTATCTTTGTGTCTCACCACTTTACCCTTACCCAGAAAAAATGTTTCTTATTTTTCTTGTAAGAGTAAAAAATGAAAATTTTGTCAGGAAATCTGAACTTACCATAAGCTTCAACCAAAAAATATTTTAAAATATTTATCTGGTGCATACTTAATTTTCTGTCAATAAGTTTTACATAATTGGTATTCTTTGTGTCATAACAGGTTTTGGAAAGGTGTGTTAAGATCAGATGAGAAGGGTGATTTTTCCTCCCTTCTCAGGAGAGTAGAGTTTATCCCTTTAGTTCTAGAACTTGATTGAATTGTAGTGCTAAGATCTAAGATCTAATTTTTTTAAAAAAATTTATGTGATACAGGCTCCTCTCTAACAATACTTTGTGAACATATGACCTTAGTAGTATAAATATGTAAGTTTTCCTATTTTATCCCATGTATGAGTCTCTTCTGTTATAGTTTTGTATGTACTTTTTAGTCCTCAAGAATACTTTGCACTTGGATGAAATAGCAGGCTCTCGTACTAACTGAACAAGGAACAAATCTCTCTCAGCTATTGCACGTAAGTCCACTGGCTTCCTTGCAAGAGGAGCAGCTGTGACTTTTAAGAAACATATTCAGCTTCTGATACTCTTTAAGCTGAATAGTAGCTTTGCTTCTAGATCTCCTACTCTTCTATTTCACTTTCTCTCCCCATTATCATATGTTCCACACAAAAAATCCCCAACCCTGTATTATTAAGATGGGCAGTATTTCCTCCTCTTGTTTACTCTGCTGCAGAGGAATTGTTTTAGTGATTATAGTGGGAGAGACATTGCCCTCCAGGCTAAAATTAAAGTATTTTGTCTAAGTGCAGTTACTATTAATAATTCTAAATGTTAGGTTATGAGTACAAACTAATCCAAGCTATTAAAAGCCTTACCATTAAAATGAAAAACACAAAATCCACATGGAACATTGGACTGATTTTTATGGTCTCTTTCTTTTGAACCTCTCAGCTTGGTCTTTAACAAAGGACAATGAGACCTAGCCTTCCAATAGCAAGCTTGAACATAAGTATACTATGTATGGCTAGTGCCTATAAGAAAACAAGACTTTTTAGTGTTAAATTAGCAATTTTTAATAAGATTTCATGTAATTGTAGGAAGAATTAGAGATTACACGAGCTCCTGGGGAAGCAGCCTTCTTTAAATCTTCATTGCTCTGGCCTCACCTTCTAGCTGTTATACATATAAAAGGACTACCTTCTCTCCTCTCCTCCCCCCCATGTAAAATTTTAAAAACACATCAGAATCCTTTTTTATATACTGTGTTGATTAAAAAATGATTCATCAACTTCTGTCTTATGTTTATTGAGTTTTCTGGAGATAATTATTTCAGTGGTTCTTCAAAGGCATATGACTAAGAGTCCTCCCTTCCTCTCCCAAGAAAAGATTTGCTAGATGATATTGTGGGTCCTTAATCCACAATTAGTCTTTGTATCTGTTCTTGGAGGACAGTAAATATATTTAATAAATCTCTTTATTTTAATTGGATGGCTTTAAGAGGATTATTAAAGAAAATGCCATATCAAGAATAAATATTTTTATGCATCACTCTTTTTTTCTCTTGCTATATATGTTGCACACGTGCTGATTTGAAATGTTTAATCTCTTTTGCTCTGACTTTTGTTTTTAAAAACCATGTACACAAACACAAAGAAATTACAATGGCTTACAATTCTGAAAAACAAGGTAGATCTGAGGTTAATAGTTTTAAAAAACCCAACTTATTACTTCTTGCTTTATTACTTTAATGTGGCAAATATATAGCCAATGCAGTAAGCCTGTGGACATTCTTCCAGAAGTATGTGCTAAGTTCAAAACAGGTAATGATTTAGTGGCATTTATTGTTTGGCCCATTAAATCAATGTTACAACAGTGGTGTTCTGATGAAATTATTAGAAATGTAGTTGCAAAGAACTGTGATTGAGAAACGGAAAGTTAGTTCACTTACATGATACCCCCTGCACCAGCCAGATCCAGGCAAGAAGCTTCCATTACTTACCTGCTAAATTATAATGATGGCATTAGAGAATCTTGTATATAATTCGTTTTGGCGGGGAAGGAGAGGACCTGGGAGGAAGAGAGGAATCTTAACATGCCTGATGCTTCACTTTACTGGGCATTCAGAAGAGACCCTGCTGTATTCCCTGAAGTTTTCCCTCAAAATTATGCCAAAACTTTGACTGTAGTGTTTTACTTCACGGTAGGTCATCAATTGTCCTTTCTGTTTCAGGGAATAATATCTTTCTTCCATGAGTATTATTATTGATGAAATAAAGCTTATAAAGCTGTTTTGAATCTTGCCATGTTGATATGACAAGTATGATACGGTTACTATATCATGGTTACAGATCTGATCATATCTTCTGAAATACGACAGATACTTGTTCAACACCTAACACGTGAACTGGTTAGACTATAATATAAGATGTTGTTCATCTTGTCCACTAATACCAAAATTTTAAGTTCTGCTTCTTTTCTACTTCATCTTCCTTTTTTTTCTCTTTTGCTACGCTTTAATCTTTACCTGCTTTTCAATTTGGAAATTTTTCTTTACAATAGTTACCTTATTCTTTAGATATTGTTCCCTTTGTTTGAAATTAAATTAAAAGCGTCTGCTATTTTTTAAAAAAAACTTGCTATGAATATTTACTTTTTTGTGTGTAATTGTCTTTTTTGAAATACTATTATATACCACATTCTCAGAATGCTAATTCCCAAAAGCTCTTCTCTTATCACTTGGGTTATTGCCTCTTCAGTTTCATCATATCCAGTCTTCTCGTACTACATATGCAGTGTATGTGTATGTAGTATACATATTATATATGATTATTTTTTATTTGGTCTAACTTTGTTTAGCCTCCCTGACCTTTATGTCTTAAGTCTTTATGTCTTAAAGTCTTATGCTTCTCCCTTATGTCTCTTTATGTGAGTTTTTAAGAAGTTTCCCTCTTCACTTACCATTTCTGTTGAGCACACATCATATTTCTGTTAGGCCCGATTTTGCCTTTCTTTTTGGATCAAAAAATGTTATTTACTCTCTGTTGGCCTATTTTTTTAATACGCCAAGGCCTTTTGAATTTTGTACTAATGTTCATTCCATTTATATTTCTTTCTAAACCTGAACTGCTTCAGCATTTTTAAAAATCTGAACTGTGTATAATCGAGCAGACTTGGTCTGTTTCTCAGTTGTACTCAAATTTTGATGTTTGCTTTCCAGCCTTAAGTCCCATGTCCTTGCCACATTTGCAGTTATTAAGCACTATACTGTGTAGGCAGCCATTCACCATGATCGTCAAAGGGTTCCAAGAAGAACCTATTTCTTCATATCTTCTATTTACCTAATAAGCTGACACCAAATTAGAGTGGTTATTTATTTCATCCAGGCAAGGTAGTTGAGACAATTAAAGCAGTTGTGCCAATGTTGCCCTTTGCACTTAAATAAAAAGGTTATTTGATTTCACTTTAATCCATTTTTACTGGGTGATGGATATAAAACAGCTTTGTTTAGAAAGCTCATATACTCTCAGCAGATGCTTATTTCCATTTCTATGGGGTTGTCTACTAAGGTTTTATATTACTTGTTAAAAATGTCCCCTCCCTCCAGCCTGTTAATTCTAATTAAAATTATATTTCAAAACTTATGCTTACTTTTTTTTTGGGGGGGTTAATTTGAAAGATAAAGGGAATACTAGTAACTGTTGAAGAACAACTTCATCCCCTTTCTCCCTCCTTATCTTGGCTAGGAATGTAGCATTCCATCAACCAACATTACCATCTTTTTTTTTTTTTTTTAACAACCCCCTTTCAATGCTCTCTGGGAAATGGAACCATCAATAGCTTTGGAAACCGAAAATTCGGCACACTGATAGTCTTTTACAGTCCATAAAGTGCTGCTTGGGAGGAAATGCTGACCTAATATATGAGTCCTTTGAGAGAGACCCTAGTTGTGCCATATATGTATCTCTTACCTCACTCTTTTGTTGGATGTGTGTTGATCAGTTCATTGTATCACATGCTTTCCCTGTATGCAGCTTCATGTTGGAATCCGCCAGTAGCGGTTAAAATGCCTTATCTGTACTCACATTGCCTTTCTTCATCCAGCCTTAATTTCCTTCTACAGATCATAGTGTCAGCAGTTCTCACTACCTCTGCTACTGCTTTCTATTTTCTTTTTTTGCACTATGTGCCTCTTTGATTTGGCATAGGAAGAACTTAATTTTTATTGTCATCTTCAGATAAAAGTGTTCCTTTCTTCTGGGCAGGGAATTGACCAATTGCAGTTTCCAAAAGAATCTTTTTATCTGGCTCAACTCTTTGGAACTTTAAAGTACTTTAATTCCCCTCTTCCCTTTCCCAAATTTAAAGTGCTTTAATTTGGAACTTTAATAACTTTTCTTTAATTCAAAGGTCCCAGATGCCCTAGACAATTGAGTGCTAGATCTCAGAACAGTGAAAGGTAGTTACAAAATACTTGCATTTCTTGGAGTATTCTTGGATTTTAAAACATAAAACCAGTCAAGTACTGAGGACCACTATGCATATCTTTCAGAGGATGAGTGTAATCTGATGCCAAAATATTGAGATTTATCTTTGTCTAGAATACACTTGTAGTTTTTAATTCTAAGAAGCTTATTAATTTCAAAATAATGTAAAGTCAAACTACTTCACTCTTCCCTTCCCACCCCCGGTCAAATGGACACCATGGTTGTCTGGTTTCAAAAGGCCTTTAATTCCTTACCTAAAGCAGTGAGAAGTCTGTTGACATTACTGCTTTGCCCAAGTAAGCATTTTTCCCCTTTATTTTTTATGTAGTATTTTATTTTTTCCCAATTACATGTAAGGACAATTTTTAACATTCAGTTTTCTAAAATGTTGAATTCTAGATTTTCTCCTCACCTCCCCCCTCCCTAAGATAGTAAGCAATTTGATACAGGTTTTATATATATATATATATGCAATTATGTAAAACATTTCCGTATTCATGTTGTGAAAAGACACAGACCCAAAGGGGAAAAATACATGACAGACATAGTTAAAAATATGCTCTGAATTGCATTGACTTTATCAGTTCTTTTCCTGAATGTGGATAGCATTTTTCTTTATGAATCCTTTTGAATTGTCTTAGATGAGTGTATTGCTGAGAATAGCTTAAAGTCATTTATAGTTGGTCATCGTATAATATTGGTGTTACTTGCATCAGTTCACGTTCACATAAGTCCAGATTTTTTGAAAAACATCTGCTTGTCATTTCTTACAGCACAATAGTATTCTATCACAGCTATATATCCGGCATTCCCTCAATTGCTAATTCTTTGCCACCACAAAAAGAGCTGCTATAAATATTTTTGTACAAATTGGTCTCACTTCTCTTTAAAAATCTCTTTGGGATATAGATCTAGTAGTGGTATTGCTGGATCAAAGTTTGATTAACCTTTGGGCCTAATTCCAAAATTGTTCTTCAGAATGGTAGAATTGGTTCACAAATTCAGTAACAGCACATTAGTGTCCTAATTTTCCCACATCCTCGCCAGCATTTGTCATTTTCTTTTTCTTGTCATATTAGCCAACATGATAGGTATGAGGTGGTAACTCAAGAGTTGTTATAATTTGCATTTCTCTAGTAGTGATTTAGAGCATTTTTTTCATATGATTATTGATAGATAACTGATTTCTTTATCTGAAAACTGCCTCTTCATTTCCTTTGACCATTTACCCATTGGGGAATGACTTAAATTATAAATTTTATTCTATTCAGTTCTCTTTATACTTGAGAAATGAGGCCTTTATCTGAAACACTTTCTGTCGTAAAGATTGTTTCCCAACTTTCTTGAGCATTTTTAACAAATGGTATTTCAATCAATAAGTGAATAAAGGAGTCATAAGAGTAAATAACCAATAACTTTTGAAGTTTACTAAACCAGAGATATGCTGCTTGTCTAAGACAAGACAAACTTCCAAAGACTTTTCCATAAAAGGGTCTGTAGAGGAAATAGTGTTAGAATTTCTTTTCTGGAAACATAAGGGTGTCAGGGTCCTCTATATGGGCTTGTATAAATAAGCCTTCTTTGGAGATCTGGGCTATACAGTTCCAGCTATGCCATTATTCATGTGACCTTTAGGTAAGACATTTCTCCTGTCTGATCTTCCATCTTTTTAAAGTTCCTTCTAGCCTAACCTTTGATTTTGTAAGATCATTAGGGATATGGGCAGCTGAATAGAGCTGCAATGAATAGAGCACCAGCCCTGGAGTCTGGAGGACCTGAGTTCAAGTCTGGCCTCAGACACTTAACACAATTACTAGCCATGTGACTTTGGGCAAGGCACTTAACCCCAATTGCTCTCCAAAAAAACAAAAAACCCAGGGATACTGAAAACAAGTCATTATGATTTTTATTATTTTTAATTAGAAATGTTACTTGCGTTTATCTCAAAGCTGTTATAATGATCTAATGAAATGAGACTTCATGTAAAGTGTCATAATGTATCATTTATGCCAGATTGACAGCATCCTTTATAAAGAAAAGTAAAATGATGTAGGGTTTCCACATAGTTTTTCTCTTCAGAATGTAACTGGCAATGAGAGACTTTGCTTTACCATATCTCCTTTCCATATACTTTGACCGGGGCTGGGAAGGGACACACTGGTAAAGCTATATATAAAGATCCTTGCTGGTTGCATATTGACTTAGTTTAATGTTATCTATGTTTTACTGTGTTTTTATTTTGTTAACATCTGGTTCGGCAGCACTCCAGAGTGTTGATGGCATGCATGAGACTGGATATGTGTTTGACAACTCTGATTTATCCCAGTCTGTCCCAATGCTCTGGGTTTAGGGGGCTGTACCAGGCTCTAAATGATTGCCTTTGACACCTTGTGGTGGGAATATTGGGAGGTGGGGTAGGAAACAATTAGAGGCTACCCCTGTTGGTAAGTGATAGATGTCTCCTCAGTGTACTCCTGGAACCTAATTTAGCGCCGGGCAACAGGGGATGAATGATTGCTGATATGTTTTCCCTTTGTACCTTTCCCCCATCCCTACCAAAAAAAAAAAGCCTCCAAGACTATGATTTGGGAAAGGGAAGAGGGGAAAAAAATGACTCAAATTAGAAGCATAGGCTTTGCTAGAATTTGACAAAAAAATTACCATATTTTGGTAATTTGCACTTGAATTTTTTTGAAATCATAGAAATCGTAAAAGAAAACCTAGAAGGGATACTTGGGAGTATGCTTCGATGATGAGATAAGAAAGAAATGGTGATATGCAGTTAATGTGCTTCTCTACATCGGAGAAGCAGCAGTACTGAAGTAAGCAAACATTTCCCTACATCTCCTATGTCCCAGTTCCTTTGAGTGAACAGCAGAAATGATTCTACATAGCAGTGAAGACTGATGTCCTGAGAGCCTTCACCCACCCCCAACTCTTCTTTAGGCCAAAGAGCCTCATTTCTTAAGACAGCTCTGGATCTAGCAACTATTATGTACCAGGCACTATACTAGATGCTGGGGACTCACAAAGTAAAACAGTCCCTGCTTCTCAGGAATCTACATTTTAATGAAGGAAACAGTACATTTAAATATATACCTTATAACTATATAGTTAACGCAAATGAATACAAAGTAAAATACAGTAATTTGGGAGGGGGAGGACACTAGCAGTTGTGGGAATTGGGAAGGGCTTCATGCAGAAGATGGTTCTTGAGCTGCATCTTGGGGGGGGGACTCGAGAGATAAAGAGGGGAGTACATTATAGGCATATGGATTGGCTAATGCAAAGGCATGGAGATGGGGAGATGAAGGTTGTATGAAGAGCAGAAGGCCAATTTGGATGGATTGTGAAGTTGAGAATAATGTCCATTGGTACTAGAAACATTAGGACCAGGTTATGCAAGGCTTAAAACTAATCAGTATTTGTATTTGATCTTAGAGGCAATAAGAAGACAATTTTTTTGAGTAGAGTGTTGTTTAAGGGAAATTATTTTGACGCTATTATGTAGGATGGGGAAGAAATGAAACAAGTCTATGGCAGTCATCTAGATGAGATGATGAGGGCTTAGCTTATGGAGGTAGCTGTGTTAAGAGGGGTCAGAGGCAAGAGCTATTGTACAATTAGAAAAGGTAAGATTTAGCTACTGATAGGATGGATGGATGAGGTGAGAGCAAGTGAGGAACCTAGGATAATTACATCCAAAAGACTGCAAGGATAATGATGTCTGACAAAATTAGGAACTTTGAAAGAAGGGATTCGGGGTAAAGATTCAGTTCAGTGTTAGATAAGATCTCCCTGGGACATGGAATGTGAAATAACCCATCGGCATTTGGTGATGTGAGACTGAAGCTCAGGAGAGAGCCTGGAGATGAATATATAGATCTAGGAGTCATTGGCATCGAGCTGATAGTTAAACTCATGGGAGCTGATGAAGTTAGGACAGAATCTTGGGGAACAGCTGCTTTTAAGGAACATGATGTGGATGGTGAATCAGCACAGGAGAGATTATCCAGCAGGAAGAGATGGTCAGGTGCAGTAGAGAGAGATCCAAAAGGATTGGGACTAAGAAAAGCATTAAATTTGGCAAATAATGGACTCTTACTGTAACGGGAGAGAGTAGTTTTCAGTTGAGTGAGGAAGTTGGAAAACAAATCTGAAAGTGTTAAGAGGATAGGAAGTGAAAAGTGTAGATTGCTTTTAAAAATGGTTTGGCTAAGAGTGGGAGGAGAAATGTAGGTTGATGGTTTGAGGGGAATGTTTGGTTTTTTTTTTTAGCAGAGTTGGAGCATGTCTGAAGGTAGGGAAGGAACCAGTTGGTCAGAAAAGATTGAAGATCAAAAGAGAAGGGGGATGATTGAGGGTGCTGTCTACTGGAGGAGGTAGAGGGAGGATGGGAACAAGGGGAATTGGCCTTGACAAGGAGAAAAGCTCCCTCTTTATCAAGAGACTGGTAGAGGAAGAGATAGTGGGAGGAGATTTCAAGGGCTTTTTAGATGAAGAGAATGGGAAAAGACAGCTCTCATCAAACTCCCCCCGCCCCCTCTCAGTAAAATAGGCAAGTTTCAGTTAAAGAGGATAGCAAGGGAGGGCAATTGAAGATGGAAGGTTTAGAATAGATTCAGCAGGGTGGTAGGGAATGAATTAGGGAAGAATAAAAGCTGCCTTTCAGATGAGATTGGATACTGTGAATCTATAATGTGCAGAGCGCCATTGTGAGCTTTATACAGTGTCTCACGAGTAGAGACTGAACAGCCAGATGGTTAGGAGTAATTCAGAACTAGGCCTTGGCGAGAGATAAGTGATAATAGGACAAGGAATTCAAGAGCAGAGCGTGTTGCTGAGTTGAAATAGGAGTATTTGAGTTGATTTTAGTGAAGGAGGAAAAGTGAAGTCAGAAGGGGATTATGGCCTAAGAAAGTACTGAGGGGTAGAGCCAGAAACCACAATGAAAGCAAATAACAGGTTCAGGAGGATGGAACATAAAGAGATGAAATGATAAAAGATTATGGTCAGAGGAATGTCAGTTTCTAATTGGGGATTCCCTGTCGTGTTGGGCTTGCAGTATACTAACAACTCAATGTTTTAACAAGAATTTTGGCCGTATCTTCCATCCTCTGCATGTGTCCCTTTAAAAAACCCTAGCATAGAACCATATTTAGGCCTATTCTGTCAAATATGAAAAATAAAACCTACCAATTACTTCTGCTGAGATCTTTTTAGATCATAGTTTATAAAATTGTGGTAGGGGAGAAAGGGACTTTGGGGGTTACCTAGTACAACCTCCCTCCACAACCCCCCTCCTTTTAGGAATCTTTGTAATGAATGTTGTGATTTTGTTATTCAATATATTAGTTAATCCTCCTAGCTTTGGGTCATCCATAAATCTGGTGAACATGGCATCTGTACCTGTATCCAAGTCTGACAAAAATTTGATCAGAAGACAAAAAAACCCCCAAAATCCAACCCAAAAATGAATAGACCACTAGTGGAACTTGCCATTGTGCAACCACACTAACAAACAAATTTAGTAACTTTCTTGTACAGTTCCAAGTTGTCTTGTTTAAGCCAGAGAATGCAGTCAATCAATAAACGTTTATTAATCACCTGCTCTGTGCCTGGCATTGTGCTAAGTGCTGGGAACACAACAAAAAATAAATGAATGACTGAATAAAAGGCAGTCCTTGCCTTCAAGGAGCTCACAATCTAATGGAAATGACAGCATGCAAACCAATACAAAGCAAGCTTTATACAGGATAAATAACAAAGGAAAAGCATATGAATTAAGAGGGGTGGATGAAGGTTGGGATTTAAAGGTTAGTAGTTGGGGTAGATGAGGGAGAGCACACCAGTCATGGAGAATACCCAGAGTTAAGATGGAGCGAGCTGTTCATGGACAGCCAGGAAACCGGTGTCACAGGACTGAAGAGTATCTATGGGGGAGTTAGGTTTAAGGATCCTGGAGAGAGAGTAGGGGGCTAGGTAAGAATGCCTTTTGCATTTGCTTCTGGAGACAGTAGGGAGCCACAGGAGTTTATTAATTGGGGGGGCTGGGGGAGTGGGCAGGTGTTGACCTGATTAGGTTTGCACTTTAGTAAGAGTAGTGACTGAATGAAGCATGGATTGGAGTGGGGAGAGAGACGTGAGCCAGACAGGACCCCGCCCCCCCACCCCCACCCCAGGAGGTTCTTGCAACAATCTAGGTGTGAGAGTAATGGCAGTGTCAGAGGAGAGAAGGGGATGCTTTTAAGACGTTGCAGAAGTGAAATCGATTGGTGCTAGCAACAGATTGGATACGGGATCGAGGGTGAGAAATAGTGAGGAATCCAGGATGACTCCTAGGTTGTGAACCTGAGGGACTGGGAGGATTTTATCGTTCTCTGCAGTAATAGGAGGAGATGGGGTTAGGGAGAAAGAAAATTAGTTCCAATTGGGACATAAGTTTAAAATGTTTACTAAACATCCAGTTTAAGATAACTAAAAGGCAGTTGGAGATGTGAGATAGGAGGTCAGCAGAGACTGGGGCAGTAGAGGTAGATTTGAAAATCATCCGAATAGAGTTCGTAATTAAATCCATGAGAGCTGATGAGATCACCAAATAAATAAAAAGTATAGAGGGAGAATAGAAGGAGGGCCCAGGCCAGAACCCTGAGAGACTTGTTTATCGGGCATGATCCAGCAAAGGAGACAAGAGAAGGAAATACTGGGCAGATCAAAAACACAAAAAAAATCAAATGTACTAGCATATCCATAGCAACACTTTTTATGCTATGGGAGAAAAAAACCAAACACCGAACTATTTGCCATAGTGGAAACTACCCATCAATTAGGGAATAGCTGAACAAATTGTGATAATGAAGTGTGATGGAATATTGTACCACAAAACTATAAATGAAGAATTCAGAGACACATGGGAAGTTTATGAACCAATGCAGACTGAAGCAGAGCCAGAAAAATGATCTACACAATCACTACGGTAATATAAAACGCTAAAGCTAAGTGCTGTGTAATCATAATGATAATCTTGGCCTTAGAGAAGAGAATTTTTTTTGGTAAAGCAGTTCCCTGCTTTTGTTAGAGAGGTAGGGGTGACAATCCTCATTTTTTCTGCTCCCACCCACTCTTTTGTAAGGGATTTCACAGAAGGGGAAGGGATGGGATTGTGCTTAGTCTCATCCCTATGATACAAGAACTAGGTATGGTTACAACCCACCCCCCCCATGCTTGAGTTACCCAACATCTAAACCATATGGTACCTGATGAGGAACATCTATAGAGATCTGAATAGTAAATATTGAATGAGTGCTGAACAGAGATTAACCATTTACCCTATATGCAAGGAATGGTGTAAGTCCATTAGTTAGAAAGGGAAGGGACATGGCTTTCATATTAGGAGGAATTCTGATTAGGAGGAAGTCACCTCTCCTGACTAGTCTAAGCTCTGCCTCCTACCCCACTCCCCACCTCCATGGAGGGAGCAGTTGCCAGAACCTACTTGAAAGCTGGAAAGGATAAGACATAGACATGGCCTGTGACCCATCTTGGGAGAAAAGCTCAGTGGAGAGAGCAGGGTGATTGTGCACACGCAGTTTCAGCCGACGCTATTTTCTGTAGTTTGAGCAATTGATAATAGAATGATCTCTGGGACTCTTTAAGCACCTAAATTGCATTACTAATTAGCACCTTTACAAGTGTGCCAGCAACACTCATTAACAAGCAGAGCACCAGCATCTGTGGAGTTCAGCGCTCTTTGGGAAGCAAGTTCTTGCCCGTGGGAAGGAGGTAGATAAACAAGGTACAGGTAAATTACTTCTCGGCCCCAAAGGGTTTCTGGGGCCTCTTGAGTGCAATAGTGCTCGTGGTCAGAAGGGGACCCAGAGGTGAAAGATACCTAACCCAGATGGCTCAGAACAGAAAGGAATGACTGATGCCCCCTCCCCAGGCTTCCAGGGGAGGATGTAGCTTGAAATGTTGAACACACTCCAGGAGTGAATCAATTCAGCCACCATGCATACCTTTCTCTGCACCTGACCCTTCACAGTGGCCTTGCTCCTTTGTGGTTCTCTGGAGCAGCTTGCTAGGCATGATCCAGGCACTTTAACTATAGTAAGGCAAATGAGGTCTGTTCATGATTAATCCTAACTTGGCTTTGCAAAAAGAGGGGAAAGGGGGTCTGGGGAGGAGGGACCCCAGGATTTGTGGTTGGCTGGCTCCGTGGCCTATCATCTCCACCACAAGTACACTCCCTGGTGGAAACTAAGAATGTTCCATTTCAAGGCTTTTCTATGAGGCGGCTAAATAATCATGTGGTGGAAAGGATTTAAGATCACCAAGCACAAAGTGAGCCCTCCATGAATACATCTTGTTCAACCAGGTACAGGCATGTGTACAGAGGTCTGGATTCTCCTGCCTCTTCTCTCCTGGCTATGTGTAAGACCTCATTTACTTTCTTTGCCCCAGGTCATTCATTGAAAATAACAATTGCTTTCACTTACATGTCATGCTTTGTGATTACAAAATACCTCATTTGATCCTTACAACTGCCTTGTGACTCTGGTGCCAGTCTTATCCTTACTTTAAAGATGAAACTGAAGGGCAGTTAGGTGGTGCAGTGAATAGAGCACCAGCCCTGGAGTCAGGAGGACCTGAGTTCAAATTTGGCCTCAGACACTTGACACACTTACTAGCTGTGTGACCTTGGGCAAGTCACTTAACCCCAAATTGCCTTGCCTTCTCCTTCCAAAAATAGATGAAACAGATTCAGAGAAGCTGACTTCTTATCGGTGACAAATGAAGGAGACTTACCCACATCTAACTCTCTCATCCAATGCTCTTTTACGGTATAATAATAGGTACCATTTGAATTTGAGGTTTGCAAAACACTTTACACATACCTTCTCATTTGATTCTCACAACACCTCTTTGAGGTAGGTGCTTTTATTGTCCCCATTTTACAGGCCAGGAAATGTCTCAGAGAAGCTAAATGACTTGCCCAGTCACACAGCTGGTAAACGTTTGAGGCAGGATTTGAACTCGGGTCTTCCTAGCTACAGGTCTACTCTGCTCCACTAGCTGCCTCTGTAAATTGAGCATCTGTGATCTCTCTTCTATGGGGGGGTCCAAGGGAGTGAACAAGAAGTGAAGAGTGAATGGGGTACTTGTGGCACAAACCACGGGGTAGCATTGCAGAGCAAAGTCAAGAACTGGGTTTAAATCCCACCTCTGACCCATGACCTGTGTGATAATGGGTAAATTGCTTTGTGAACTTGAGCATCTATTTAAAAAAAAAGACAGTTATTTACTGGAGCCATAATTGTTGTTGCTGATGGACACACATTTCAAATGGATTGTAGTTTCATGGTATCTATATCATTAACCTAGGATCTGCCTTGAAAGGGTGGGCAAAAACCTTGTGATTGAATTGTCACAGTGGGGCAGCTAGGTAGTTCAGTGGATAGAGCACTAAGCCTAGAGTCAGGAAGATCTGAGTTCAAATCCAGCCTAAGTCACTTACTGTGTGACCCTGGGCAAGTCATTTAACTTTTTTTTTTTTGGCCCCTGTTTCCTCATCTATAAAATGAGAATAATAATAGTACCTGCCTCCTAGGGTGTTGTGAGGCTCAAATGAGAGAAACACTTACCTGGCATATAGTAAGTGCTTAATAAATGTTTATTGATTGAAATGAGATAACTGCAAAGCGCTTAGCACAGTGTCTGACACATGGTAAGCTAATTGTTAGGTAGTATTGTTGTTGGCTATTACAATGAAATTGCCTGCCTTTCTGCCCTTGTAGGGTACATACAGTGAGTTCCCAGAAAGATCAGCATACAAATACAAGTTCTTTTTTTCTGCCAAGCACTCTTCAGATTTGCTAACCAACAATTTTTTAAAGCCATTTATTGTTGGAAAAATTATCTCTTCTTGGAAAGACCAAAAAAAAAATTAAATGGTTTAGAATATTGTATAAACAGCACCAATAGGAAGAATACCAGTCATTGGGTCTGGTTTTAGAAATTTCATTAACAAGATAGCGGTAATGGAGCGGGGCGGGGGGGGTCGGAGAAGGGTGAAATAGACAGTCAGAACTGACACCAGTTTATAAGATCCATTCTGAGAAGCAGATTATCTTAATTCCCATTTTACAGCTGGGTAAGCTGAGACCCCCAAAAATTATGAGTATTGCCCAATGTTACATTTCAAGTTAGTGGCAGAACCTGGAATATAGGTCAGGGTTCTCGAGGCCTAGACCATTGTTTTGATCACTAACTTATACTGGAAGGTCAGTAATAGGAGGTCTTTTTCTCTGTGTGTCCCTCTTATTTCAGAAGTGTATGGAATTTCTGGTATGGACATCCTCTCCACAAATGCAGATTGACACGCTGTTGATAACTTACTTACAGAATTGTCTGGAACACATTGCTGCTGGAGTTAGTTAATACCTTCTCTGGTAGTGAGCAAAGGGACACACTGTTGTGGGTCATCTCCAGGTGGGAGAGGGACCTTGGGCCCTCTCTCCCCTGAAGCTGCCTGTACATGGCCCTACCGTTTCTGAGAGAGGTAGCAGCAAGGGAGGCAGTAGCCTCCTGCTGCCAGCTGCCTCTCTGCTTTGTCTAGCATGTAGTCCAAAAAGGGGAAGGGAATAAGTATTTATTAAGGACCTACTGTGTGCCAAGTGCTATCCTGGTTGATTTACAAATATTATCATTTGATCCTCAGAACAACCCTGGGAGGTAGATGCCATTATTATCCTCGTTTTATAGTTGAAGAAACTGAGGCAGATAAAAGTTAAATGGCTTGCTCAAGATCACACAGGAAATACCTGAAGCTGGGTTTGAACTCACGTCTTGCTCATTCCATGTTCAGTGCACAATTAATGTGCTACCTCTCTATCCATGAACATGGGCATCTCTTCCTTGCCTCTTTGTGTCTGTTCTTTCCTGCTCTTAGGTAGAGTATAAACCAGGCTGATACCTTGTGAGCTTTGAAAGTTAAGGCAAGGGGTGGCTAGGTGGTGCAGTGAATAGAGCATCAGCCCTGGAGTCAGGAGGACCTGAGTTCAAGTCTGGCCTCAGACACTTAACACTAGCCATGTGACCTTGGGCAAGTCACTTAACCCCAATTGCCCCTCAAAAAAAAAAAAAGAAAGTTAAGGCCAGAGTGAGATGTCAGAAGTCTGGAATATGGATTCTGTGCCATAGTTTGCTATTAGTATAGCTACAAGAAGTGACCTATGTAACTCCAGTGAATTAGTGATGAGAAGAAAGCCAAGAAAGAGTGACAGGGAATCATCCATTGGCTCTGCCACATTTGGAAGTGAACTGGGTGGGGTGAATGCTGTGTAGAAACTGCTATCAGTTTCATCTCACTCTCCCTCTAGGACAGAAGGTGGTGTAGGGGAGAATGTGTCCCCAGGTATTGTTGGAGGAAGGGATGTTTGTACTTCCATTTTTTTCATATTTTCTCAATAAATATTGGTTTGCAAAGGCGGGGGGGGGGGATTGGTCTATAAATCAAAAAAAGTACTTGGAAGAAGAGGTTAAGTGTCTTTCTCATTGTCACCTAAGTATTTATACCAGAGGCAGAACATGAACTCAGGTTTTCCCAACTCCAAAGCCTGCCTTCTATCCTGCTTTGCCATGCTCCCTCTCATGAAGACTTTTCCTTTTTTAAGATAAAGAATCCCAGAGTCCCTCAGTTCCTAACTCTCCTTTACTTCCCTCCCACCTCTGCATCACTCACAGCACCTGAGAATCCTCCACAGCTCTAAAAGAAGGAACTTTGGTTATGCTAATGAGAAGCTTGAGAAGAGCCCCACAGGCAGCTTTTTCCAGGGTTACCCTCCCAGAAATACCCACTTGGACTCCACATTTCGAACTTCTCTCCAGGAGGATCATGACTCTCTCTTCTCCTTTCCCCCTTTCATTTATGGAACCTCTAAAACAGATTGGATAACATATCAGGGATGGGGTTAGGAGGTCACAGAGCTGCCTTTCATAGCAAGATCCCCCACAGATTTGAAAATAGAACCAGCCTAACCTTGAGTTTGAAAATGCATTTTCTTCCTCTCAGACTTTGGTGAGAAAGCAATTTACGGATGTCTGGAGCCAAGTGTAGTCTCTAATGGAGTGTCAGTCCTTTGGAAAGAAGTTGGTTGACTTTTCTGAAGTTGTACCAGAAAGGACTTAAGCAGGGGGTCAAAAGACATACCCAAATATATTCAAAAACTCCTGCTCTTTCCTGGTGGACAAATTGATTTTCAGACCAATCTGACCACAATTCACAGCTGTTTTCTTATCCCTGGGGGTAGCCTGAGGATATATCCTCTTTGGGGGCTTCTATTTAGAGATAAATGTTTACAGTTTTGCTTCAAGTTCATGTCTTCAAATGCCAGTCCTTGACAGTAAAGACTTTGTTTTGCCTTTTCTATTCTGAGGATCTTGCACAGTATCTTCTTGTTGTGCTTCTAAATATTGGTGGAATCAAAGAGAACACCAGTTACTGTGCATATGTCAGACAGGATCTGAAGGGAACTTGAAGCTAGTCTGGCCCAATACCTTCATTTTATAGTATGACCCAAGGAGACAGAGGGTCCCTTCCTAGGGTCCCACAGTGAGTTAATGTCAGAGCTGCTAAACAGCCCAAGTCATTGGTTCCCTCTTCCATCTTCCTGCTGGACCATCTAAGGCCTTTGAAATTTTGACTAATATCTAATTTGACTAGAAACATTGCATAAAAGAAGAAAACCACCTTGTGACCTTCCTTCTCCCCCTCCTCCGTCAATGTAGCCCTTTCAAGTAATTTCCTAATAATTTTATTAATATTGTGTCATTATTGTTTGGCCATTTATAACATTGTTCCTGTGAAACCAACCTCCTGGACCTTTTAACATTGTTTTGCCTAATGTTTTCTTTAAACCAACTAGAAGATGCTAAGATTTCAGAGCTAGGAGGAGCCTTGAGGTTATATAGCGGGAGTGTTCCTTTGGTCTACCCCTCCCAACTCACAGCAGTAGGCTGGATCCCTTAGGTGACAGCTCCAGGTTTAATGGGAGACTACATTCCTTAAGTTAGAGCTCATGAACTCTCAAACATTTGTTAAATGCCTACTATGTGCCAGGCACTTTAATAAGCACTGGGGATTCAGAGAAAAGCAATCCAAACCAAAACCAGGCAAACAAAAATCAATCCCTGTTCTCAGGAAGCACATAGAATGATGGGGGAGACAAAAAAGTCACGTACAGGAAAACTGGAAATAATTCCCCCAGGAGGGCACTAAGATAAAGGAAAGGGCTTCTGGCAGAAAGTGGGATTTTAGCCTAGACTTTGAAGGAAGCCAGGAGGTGGAGCTGAAGAGGGAAAGAGTTCCAGAGATGGCACTTAGTTCAAAGCAAAGACTTTTTCCTGAATTGGCCTGGTAAGAAGCTAGGCTATGTTGAGGGCAGAGTTTTGGGAGAGCGAGGTACAGGTGTGAAAGAATTCACTTAGACCTTCTCTTTTAGCCAATGGGAGCTTTTGATTTTATGTGAAAAAGCATCCCAGGGCCTCCTTAGTAAGAAAGCTAAGTGAGACTCCGATATTTGGGGGTGTTATTGTTTATATAGAGGTTTCAGAATAGTGATGTAGTTTTAGAGGTTTTTATGGAGGTTAAAGATTAAAGACATAGGACAAGAAAGGATAGGATGAAGAAGACAAAGGGAATTCTCTATGGTTTAAGGATTTGAGGATCGGCAGAAGGATATGGTTTAAAAATTAAAGGACCACCAGATAAGGGAGACTAAAGCAATTCTTTTGGTCCAGGTTCAGGATAAGGGGGAAAGGACTTTAGGGCATCTTTGGGTTGCAGAATAAAGTTGGGGCTTCACAAAGTACTGGAAAAGCAACTCTTAAACCTTAGGGCACCATTTGTATCCACAGCAGTTTTCTTCTTTGATCACTTTTCTGGCTGGTCAAGTCCCAGGCTCACATCCTGCTTGCTCATCTGCCTCAAACACTTTTTTCTACCTCATCAGGCTAGATGAGGTAGAAACATCTCTTCCCTATACTGGAGGTACTCTTGAGTACACCGGACATTAGCCAGGAGAATGGGCACATGTGGCCAAACACAGCTGTGATAAGGCCTTTAGTGTCTTCCTGCCCCCTCACCTGAGCTGGGTGAGAAGCTCTTCTGGGCTCTGTTCTGCTGGACTTTCAGGACCTGCTTCATGCTGGCCATGGCAGCTCCAGCTTCCCCTTGCTGGTAAGCAGGCTCTATTCTCCATGGCCTGTAGCTTCTGCCTCAGTGGAATGTTTGTTTAGGGCACTGTCAGACTCTTTCAGAAAGAACCAGAGCCTTTCCTCTGGGACCAGCAGAGGATCTCCCCAGTTTTGCTCCCTTGGCCCTTTGGTTCTGAGGCTTGCTATCTCCCAAGCAGTAGGTCCCAAGGCCTTACTTCTTTCACAGATTATTTCTCAAGGGTCAATTCTCTCCCAACTGTATTTTTTTTTTTTTGGTGAAAGCAAAATTAAAATTTATTGTTACTATTGGTTAGTTATACAACTAATTCATGACAAATAATCAAACAGCAATATACACTCTGTAGTTAATCCTCAAGACTAGGGTTTAGGTGCCTCTTCAAATTTGAATGTTGGGAATGTATTCATGTCTGCTTTACCATACATCTGCTTAAGTTTGAATAGCTCCCTTTCTAGATCTTGTTGGTATTCAGGACCTATATCAACAGGTCCTCCGGCTGCTTGTCTCTTGGATTTATATTCTCTAATCTTGTCTACAAAGAGGTTTTGAACAGGATCAAGTTCCTTGTTAAATGCAACAGCTGTAACACCAATGTTCCTTTGAAAATACACTGATGTTGCAGACTGAACAAGAGATAAAAACCTGGAGAGCCTTCTTTCTAAGAGCCATGATGATCCTGGCCCGACTGCTCAGTCACAGTCACCTTGCAGCAAGGTCCGGACTCCCCCAACTGTATTTTTAAACTTTCTGGTTTTCTGAACTGATTGGAAGGGCAGAAAGCTGTTAAGTAGTATGCATGCAAAGGCATGGTTTGTCAACTACTCAGTCCCAGTCCTAAACTTTTCATATGCAAATGTAACCACTAAAAGTCTTTGAGGGGACCTTGTTTACATAAGATAATAAATCCTTCACTCACTGGAGGTTGCATCTTCCTGAGAACCTTTGCTCTGAAAACCAAACTTCATTTTCTCTTGCAATTCACACCTGCTTATGAAATTCTAGCACTCTGTCTCTTACTCTGAGGCCAGGAAGAAGTGGTCGAAAAAGAGGTCCTTGGTTTAAATAAGGAACTCTAGATGACAACATAAAGGTAAACAAACAAGACCCGGATCCCTGAGAGCTTTTCTGTTTTCTGAACTGTGGCCCAAGTCCAATACTCCTCTAGGATGCATACTCATCTCATTTCCTTTAGTAAATGTCTCTTATTAGTGTTCACAATTGTAAGGTGGATTTTAGTGTGTGTAAAGTGGATTTTTGTTATTATTTCTTAGAGTTCAGTTTCCCAGGATCCATAGCCATAACAATCTCTTGTTCCCAGGTATTAGATATGAGTTCTCACAATTATAATTCAAAACATCATCACACTTGCACAGCATTATATAATGATAAATAATATAAACATTTGTGCTTAAGCTGTAAAATCTACTGTGACTGCGATACAGGGGTGAGGTGATGTAAACTTGTGAGGCAGGTGGGCAGTGAATGGGAAACCTTTGGGTTGAATACATAGGCTGGAGTGCTGTGTGCCTCAGCCTGGCTCCCACTGAAGTTGAGGGGAACCTTAGGTTTGAATGCACAGGTTATACCTGTCTCCATTGACCCCATGGAGACATGGGGTCGTTGCTCCCCCTTCTGGCCGGCCCCTGCAAGAAGGGTGCTTAGGGAATGCTGTGGGAGTTGTGCTCCCATTATCACTAATCCTCTTCTGAGAAAAGTAGACTAGAAAAAAGTAAGATTATTAACCCCTTCTTAGTGTCTTTCCTGTCTAATCAGATCAAGAGTGAGCCTCTGCTAGCAGTCCTCCTGTGTGATGTGTTTGTCTGTCTTACAACAATCCAAAGGAAATTTCTGTGGTTTCCTATGAAACTTGTAGGAAATCTTTCCTAGAATAACCCTATAAACTGTTAAACCAAGCTACTCCGTTTGTGATTTCTCTTATTTCCTCTACCTGTAGCACTTCCTGACTCCTCCATCCGGGACTCCATCTCACTACTTCCTCTCACCCCAACAAGATCTGGGGACTTAGTCGCTGTTCTCTACAGTGCAGTGTGGTTGTCCCAACTGGTCTGACCTGCTTTCCCATGAGACCTCTGAGACATGTAGCCAAGCCACCCCCTGTTAATTTTTCAGTTCTCTTCCTTAGAAATGGATTTTCCATCAATCTTGTATTGAACATCTGAATTTCATCTTGCATTTCTCCATTTTGCATTCCAGGGGTGCTGTGTGGTTGGACTCCCCAGCTCCTAATCAGATAGCTGTTGGGGGGAGGGAGTGGGGGAAAAGAAAACAACACTTTCATCTTGGAGTTTCCTTCTTTGATGTCCTTTCCTACATCAGCCTCTGTGTTTGGTGCCTTTAATCTTTTCCCTTTTGCTGCAGTCATACTTCTCAAGTAATTTTCAGCCTCCCTGCAAAGTTGAATTAGTTTGATTCCTTGTGATTATGTCAGACTAGTCAGAAATTACCAGGTCTGTTGGGGGACCTGGGAGATGCAGACCACAATTATGTTGGTCATCAGAGAAAAGGAAAGCACCAGAGAACAGGATATCTAAAGAGTTTAGAGGGAAGAGAAGGAGAGAGACAGAGACAAAAAAAGAGACAGAGAGAGAGAGAGAGAGAAAGGCAGAAATAGAGAGACAGAGAGAGACCTTCCTAGGAACCAGCCCTGGATGACTAAGGGACAAAGTATTGATGATAGCAGTCCAGGAGGTATCCTTGCTGTCCTGTGCCCCTGATTGCAGAGGGTAGGGGCAACATCAAAGCAGTACCATTGCTCCACAGGTGGCAGTATCAGTTACCATTCATTTATCCATTAAATGTTTATTAAGTGTCCGCTAGATTTCAGGCAAGTACATAAAGGCATGTAAAGACAAAAATGAAATAGTCTCTGCCTTCAAGAACTGTTACACAGAAAAGAAAATATAAACATATATAAAGTATTTAGAGACAGAGGGCACAAGCCACTGTAGGGATCAGGAAAGGCCTCCTGTAGAAGGTGGCCCTTGAGCTGAGCCTTAAAGTGAGGAATTTTAAGAGGCAGAGGTGGGGGAGGGGGGGTTTGTTACATTGTAGTCAAGGGGGACAAGCTTAGTAGAGACAAAGAGAGGGGAGGGAGTAATACTCAAGGTGAGCTGGGGATGCCTATTAAAATTTCCTTTTATTATTAAAGACTCGAGGCCTTTCTTTTTTTTTTTAATTTTTAATTTAAAAATTTTTTTTAAGCAATTGGGGTTAAGTAACTTGCTCAAGGTTACACAGCCAGGTATTTCTGGGTGGGTGCTAAGTATCTGAGCCTGGATTTGATCCAGGTCATCCCGACACTGGGGCCCGTGCTTTTACTAGCTGTGCTACCTGGCCGCCCCTCGAGGCCTTTCTTCCTGCATATTTTGGTTAGCTAAAAGGTTGTCTTCTCTTAGTATTAACCTTAACTGACCAAAATCTGACTCCTGAAGTAAGGAAAGACTGACATTCATCAAAGAGAAGCCAAAGGAAAGTCAAGGTGATTTAGTTATTTGTTGGCCCCCCCTAGATAACTGTTGAAGGACTGACTTCCCTGATGTCAAGTGTTTTCAGTTATCTTGGTGATACCTGTCAGTATATTTGTGAATATTTTTCATGTAATCTGACTCAGTTTACCTATAGAGTTTGTTTAGCATGGTTTATTTCCTTAGTGGATATATGAGATTATGATTGTTTGTTCAGCTTTTATGTCATTGAAGGAATTATGGGATTATGCAGATTATGCACCTATCTTCTCTTTAACTTCTTTGACCTTGTATGTTAGGAGGAATGTACAAAATTACAATATGTAAAAGAATTATTTCTCTGTCACTCTGATGTAATTTGGCCTATAAGAAGTTTGGTTGGAATCCTAATGGCTGTTAAGGTTTTCTCTGAGGTCTGAACCTATGCTTGAGCATAGTAATAAAACCTAGGTTTTGGCCTCTATAATTTCTGTATTGTGGTAACTATTCTGGTAGCAATTACCTACCACATGAACTCAGAGAGGAGACATTTCTCCCTTAACAGTAGAGAAATCTGTGGAAGACAAAACACAGAAATGACAAAGAACCCCGACAGGGTAGGCTTAAGCCAGAAAGTGATGGCATTTAAATGCCCAACAAGAGGAATTTCTATTTGATCCTATTGGCAAAAGTTGTAATTCTTAGAGCTTTGTGAGCAGGAGAGGGATGTGCTCAGATCCTGGCTTTAGGAATATCTATTTGACAGCTACGTGATGGGTAAATTAGAGTTCAGAGAGATTTGAAGTGGGTTGACTTTTAAAAAGATTTAAGATACTTAGTTTCTGGGTAATTTAATCATTTTTATTAATGAAGCCAGCAGGTTACTTAAGAAGGATGGTCTTTTGGCCATCTCTCTTAGACAAAAGACAATCATGCGTTTACATACCCTTTGAAGCAATGAGGAGTCAGTGACATTATGTCACCTTTGGATAGAGAAATTATCTCTACTTACACCACAGTAACCTTGGGCTATCTAGACAAAAAGCTGCATCTCCATCCAAGCTTGAATAGAACACAATGGGCTTCTCCACTTTCCATTAAATTCCTCCTAAGGTTGGGTGGGCTTTGGCTAAGATCCAGGAAAGTTAATGTAGTACTCATTATTAGTAATGCCCATCAAGAGACAACTTCAATGGGGACTTTGAAATGAGGGGAGAGCTCTGAATTATTAATGATTTTATTAATGATAATTTCTCACAGTGGGGAGACCGTTTCTGAGACTGTTGTAATCTATGTGACAGGTGAAGAGGGGCTAAATTTGGGCAGCCAGATACCACAGTGGATAGAGCACTGGGCCTGAAGTTAGGAAGACCCAAGTTCAAATTTGGCCTCAGACACTAACTAGTTGGTGTGACCCTAGTTTCCGCAACTGTAAAATGGGGATGATGATAGTCTCAGGGCTGTTGTGAAACTCAAGTGAGATGATATTTGTAAAGAGCTTAACATGCTGCCTGGCACACCCAATATTTGCTATATGATGTTAGCTATTGGATTGGGGTAACAAGAATTCTAGCTAGGCAGCTAAGTGGCACCATGGATAGAGTGCTGGGCTTGGAGTCAGGAAGTTGTTGTTCAGTCATTTCAGACATGTCTGACTTCTTGTGACCCCATTTGGATAGTTTTCTTGCAAAGATACTGGAGTGGTTTGCCATTTCCTTCTCCAGCTCATTTTACAGATGAAGAAACAGAGGCAAACAGGGTGAAGTGACTTGCCCAGGGTCACCCAGTTAGTGTTTGAGGCCAGATTTGAATTTGAGGTATATGCTTAGGAAAACACGAGTTTAGGAAGACCTGAAGTCAAATCTAGCCTCAGAAACTTCCTTGCTATGTGACTTTGGGCAAATCCCACATAACCTTTCTTTACCACTGGGGAAGGAAATGGTGAATGATTCCAGTATCTTTGCCAAGAAAACTCCACGGACAGAGCTCCAGGAGTGACAAAGAATCAGACACAACTGAAACAACTGAACAATGGGCATTCTAGTGGAAAGAAGGGGATGGATGCAAGAGATGCAATGGCCTAGTACTGATAATTGTTTATGGAGTGCAGAAGCTTTTCATGAGCAGAATATGTCTGGGAAAGCAAAGGATAATGAATTCTTTAAAAAAATAAGAAGCTGTTTTGTAGGAAAGAGCATCAAAGAATCTCTTTGAAGGAAAAGGAGAAGGACCACTATTCAGGATGACTGGAACAAATGATAACTGGTGCCAGAGAGAAGGAAGAGCTATTTAATTCTTGTTTGCCTTCTGTTTTCTTTGCCAAGGAAAATGTTCTTTGTACTGGAAAGAATAAAACAAAAATTGCTGATCAGAAATTGATATCCAAGACAAGGAAGGCCACGCATTACAGGACCACCTACCTTCCCAAGAGGTCAAATCACATATCCCAAGATGAACAATATTCTTAAATCCTGAGGAAATTACCACACATGATTACTGAGACCCTGCACGTGCTACTATGGAGAACAAGAGAGGTGCCATCACAAAGCTAATGAGCAGGTTTTCAAGAGAGGGAAGAAAATGGAATCTGCAAGTTACAGTCCAGCAAGCTTGACTTAGATTCCTAGCAAAATTCTAGAATGGATTATTAAAGAGATTCTTAGTTAACATCTAGAAAATGAAATGGGTAATCACAGGGAGATTTCTTGACCTTATTAAAAGTAGGTCATCATTAATTGGGGAATGGCTAAATAAATTCTGGTATTTGAATGTAATAGAGTATTATTTACTGTAAGAAATAACACTTAATGGTAAATCTCGAGAAGCATCGGAAAATTTTTTGAATTGTTACAAAGCGAAGAGAACATCTACAATTAAAATTAGTTGGAAAGAACAATTACCACAAAATGATTGAAAATGAAGCTTGCAAAATTACAAAGAACAAACTTAGCCCTAAAGAAGGGAAATGAGAAGACAACTCCCCTTCCTTCCTTTGAAGAGGTATGAAGTCAGTGGTGTGAAACATTGCATAATAATGTCAGATTTTTTTTCAATGTATTAATTGGTTTTGCTGAATTTTTCTTTTGTTCTCTTGCTGTCTTAAACAAAAATTCCTTGTCGTAAGGGATGACTCTTTGGGAGGTGGAGAAGGAAGGATATAGTGAGACTACAGACAATGTAAAAATATAAGGGGCAGCTAGATGGAACAGTGAATAGAGTGCTGGGTGTGAAGTTAGGGAGACTTGTCTTCCTGAGTTCAAATATGTTCTTAGATGCTTACTAGCTGTGTAACCCTGGGCAAGTCATTTAATCCAGTTTGCCTCAGTTTCTTCTTCTGTAAAATGAGCTGGAGAAGGAAATGGTAAATCACCCCAGGATCTTTGCCAAGAAAACCATAATGATGTCATGAAGAGTTGGATGCAACTGAAATGACTGGCCAATTAAAAAAAAAAAGGATATAAACACAAATCTATTTTTAAAATATATCATGCCAGACTGACTTTTCTTTGTTTCTTTTTGTTTTTTTCTTTTATTCTCTCTCTCTCTCTTTTGAGAGTTAATATACTGGTAGATCAGAAGAATATTGTAGATATAGTTTAATCAGATTTTGCAAAACTCATGCTATTCTTGAGAAAAAGATGGAAAGATGTGTTAGATGGATACTGGACCCAAGTAATACTCATTGATGGCTCTCTGTTCATTTGGAAGGATGGCTTTAGTGGAATATTCTGAGTTTCTGGATTTGGTCCTTTGCATATACAGCTTTATCAATGACTTTGGAATGGAAAGAATAAAACAAAAATGATTGAGCAGAAATTGGTATCCAAGATAAGGAAGGTCACATAGTAAGGCACCATCTACCTGCCCAAAAGGCCAAGTCATAGGTCGACTATATGGCAACTTTATGGAATTTACAGATGACATACAAAGCTATGTGAGATGATAGCTAGTGCTTTGAATGATAGGATGTAGCAGTATCTTTGGAGGCTAGACCTTTGGGCATATGGTGTTTTAAAAGTTCAAAAGGCACAATTTCTGGATACCTAACATTTTATTAATAATACTAGCATTTTAGTTAAAGAGGTCAGTGGCACTCTCAAATGCTGAAGACCCTCATGGCAGTGGGTACAAGGCTTATATGGTCTTGGAAAAGTGTATATTCCAGAGGGTGGTAATCTACTCTGATTGGTGAACAAATAATGAGAGAGAATGAATATTACAATGAAGGGTGGACCTATTAACCTTGATTATTTCATTTACTTTTAAATTACCCCAGCCTGGGGGAAATCAGGACAAAGAATCTGTATCCCCTGTTCAAGCCTGAACAAAAAACAATGAATGGTTAGTGTCACCTTATTTTCCTTGAAAGTTTGGGGCCATGAGTCTGACCAAGACTGAGGAGAGTTCATTCAATCTCATTATCAGTGATGTCCTTCCAAAGACTGAATTTTGAAATGAGGACTATAGAAAAAGGAGGTACTCTGGATCTCCCCAAATCGTTGTTTAGTAATAATCATTTCTCTCAGACCAAATCAAATAAGGTGAAATTAGAGGGTTAAGTTTAAAATCTCACCCTTGGGTTCAAAAATCAATTTTACAGTTACAAAATGTGAGAGGCATGGTTAGATAACAGTTTGACTTTATATAGGAAATTTCAGTGGATTGTAAGCTCCATATGAGTCAACAGTATGATAAGGCACTCCTCCCCCCCTCCCCAAACAACTAGACAGGGGTGGGAAATCTATGGCCTCAAGGCCATATGTGACCCTCTAGGTCCTCAAGTTCTGCCCTTTGACTGAATCCAAATTTCATAGAACAAATCCCTTTAATAAAAGGATTTGTTCTGTAAAAATTGGACTCAATCAAAAGGTCACACCTAAGGACCTCGAAGTCTATAAGTGACCTCAAGGCCTGAAGGTTCTCCACCGCTGTTAGTATAACTGGAACTGTGCAAAATGAGGCAAGGCTTCCAAAAATAATGAGGCAATAGACTCACCTATACCCTGCATTAGTAAAACCACATCTAAATCACAGGTTAGAAAATCATTGATAATTTGGAAAGTGGCCAGAGCAAGGCAACCAGAATGGTGGAAGGCTGTGAATTCCTGCTAGCCTAGAATTGATTGAAAGAACGGAGAATCTTCACTTTGAAGAAGGGAAGACTTAGGAGAGGTATGATCGCTGTCTATAATTATCTGAAGGGCTGTCATATGAAAAGATTCAGTTTATCCTTTTGGGCTCTAGAGGCTAGAGCTAGGAATAGTGGGGTAAAGGTTACAAAAAACCAGTAACTCTCCATTTTCCACCAGTAGCTGCGTTTGGTGTTGCTTCTTTGGAATATCATGCCCCCGTGCCAGGCATTCCCTGGTATTCTTCTCCCTTCCTCTACTCCCCCAAGCCCCTTCAGCTTCTTTTTGCAGGTTGTCTTGAATTTGGCTGTCTTTGAGTGGGAATGGGGACTGTTACAAGAAGCTATATGGGGGCCATGCAGTTCACAGCATAGTTATGTGACCGTAGGTAAAACACTTAATTTCTTGAGGACTCAGTTTCCTCATCTATAAAATGAAGGGATGGGACTAGATGATCCATAAATAGGTAGATAGACACATCAGAAGAGAAGAAAAGGATGTGGTAAGGAGGCCAGAGACTTAGAAATGGGTATGAACATGGTGTGTTTGTAGGAACAAGTGACCCAGGCCATCTAGGTAATTCCCTCATTTTACAGATGTGAAAATCTGAGACCCAGGAAGAGACTTGCCCAAGGCCACCCAGAAGCAGTAGGTATCAGAATTAGGATTTAAATGTAGGAAATCAAACTCTAGATGCGGTGCTCCATGAAAGGGTTCACTGAGATATCTAGAAAGGTAAGTGGGGGTCAAGGATGGGCTGGTAAATTTTTATAAATTTATATATATAAATTCTATGTATCTATTTAATTAAATTATATGCAAACATATTATATAACATAGTATGATATATAATATAATGTATAAGTAAACAATATGTGTGTATGTATATATGGAGGCAATCAGGGTTAAGTGACTTGCCCAGGGTCACCCAGCTAGTAAGTATCTGAAATTGAACTCAAGTCCTCCTGACTCCAGGTAGGCTTTTAAATTTTTAACAACTGTCTCTGAGAGAAAAAAAAAAGTGAGACATACCTTTAGGCTTAATCTGAATCATTAATATTTTCTCCATCACTTTCTTAAGTCTAGACACTCAAACAATAAATCAAGCCCTGATTTGTAGATTTCCGCTGTTTAAATGCTCCCACTGAAAATTCAGCCATCAGCTCTCAGGAACCACTCTGAGCTGGCTCTAGCATACCCCTGACTGTGACCAGAAAGAATGTAAATAACCCTGAAGAGGAGACCAAGAAGTTTTGATTCTACTTGATTAGCAATTAGGAGCCATTGATGGGTTTGAAGTAGAAGTCTAATTTGTTCTTTTCTTTAAATGCCTCCATTTGATTGATGATGTGAATAAACCAAAGCATAAAGACACCTTGATTACCCACTGTTTCACATCAGTGACTTTTTTAGATTCATGAAAATCTATCTCCCTTAGCACCAATACTTCAAAACACTATTATTATTATTTTACCCTTTTGGAGGAAACTTTCCTAAAATGTGTTATACATTTCCCTGTCTTATTCAGTCACAGATACCCAGTGTAATTAAATCTTTTCTTGATGACTCAGAACATCTGCTGGCTGCTTTGTGGAGATGACCTCAGGAGCTACTAAGACCCTCCAGGACCCCAGACACCATAATTGTTGATTCTTTTCCTTCAGCGCCCTTCTTTTTCATTTCTCACTATTTGCTTCTCATTTTCAACTGGCTTGCAGTCTCTTACACTGTTTCTAATCTGCTATTTGATATGATGGAAGATCTGATGGCGCCATGGGGAAACCAAATCAGTAAAAGATTTTTCCCTTAACTGAGTCAGTTGGCTTTCCTAGTGAGTGAAGATGGCACTCCCCTCTGAGTCTGTAAAGCTCCTTGCTGCTTGACTCCATCAGGATCCCAAGCTGTGGACGCTAAAGCACTTTGGTCTTTCCATTACCCACATGATGCCCCCACCTTGAACTTTTCTGTGTTCATAGAATCAGAAATTAGAGCTGGAATGAATATAGTCTCCCAGCATTTTTGGGTCTTTGAACTTCTTTCAACACCAAAAAGGTTGTTAAGCCCCAGGATAATTTATTATGATAATCAAAGTATTCAGCATCTGCTTCCTGCTTAAGGTGTCATTCAATAATTTTTAACTAGAGCCCCTTGGATCATCTATGAACCGTTAAATAGGAACTACTACCATAGTGGAATATAAGCTTCTTGAGGGAAGGGATTCTTTCATTTCTGACTTTGAATCTTCAGTGCTCCACAATAATCTTTGTACATTATTTTTTTTTTTTTGGGGGGGGGTTAGTGGCAGCTGTGATTTTGTCAGTTGAAGGAACTGGGAAACTTGCTCCATGGTTGCAGATCAACTATTTTTTGTAATTTAGTGCCATAGAGAAATGCCTGAGACCCCATGGGTTTAAGTGATTTGTCCATGGTCATATAGTATCCTAGTGAATGTTTAACAACTGGTTCTATGAAAAATAAATCCACAGTACATTTTTTTTTTGCTTTTTGGAAGGCAATTGGGGTTAAGTGACTTGCCCAAGGTCACACAGCTAGTTTTTGTGTTAAGTGTCTGAGGCCAGATTTGAACTTGGGACCTCCTGACTCCTGGGTTGGTGCTCTATTCACTGTGCTACCTAGCCACCCCTACCTACAATACATTTTTAACTATATCTTGTTTTAGTAAGATTTGCTCCACCAATTTCTTGTCTGGATAATCAACAAAACCATAAATCAAGAGCTGATTTGTAGTTTGCTGATTCCCAAAGTGTAAATGCCTTCCCAGAAAATATAACAATCAGCTCTGCTGGAGCTGGCTCCAGTGCAAACTTGGTATGCAGGAGTGGCAGAAGATTTAATAGATTCAGAGCTGTAAGGATCATCTTATCTAACTCCATCATTTTCAGATGTGAAAACTGAGGCCCAAGGAAGTCAAATAACTTGCCCAAGGTCCCACAGGTGGTAAGTAGCAGATACGGGATTCAAACCCAGACCTTGCTCCAAATCCAATGCTCTTTCCTCCACTCTGTGCTGCTTCATTGGAGCCCCTCTTCCATACTCCAAGATCAGTCCTCCATCCCTTGAATCTAGCAGTTGCCTCTTTCCTTGCATCTCACAGGCATTTGCTGAATTCACTGAATGGACTTTATGAACAGTTATTTTCTATACTGCTCAGAAGCTTTTCCCCATAGATTTCCAGTTTTCTCTGGTTAAAAATGAGATAACATTTATAAAGCACTTAAGACACTGCCTGGCACATAGTAGGCACTTAATAAATGCTTATTGCCTTCCTTCTTTCCTTCATTCCTTGTTTCCAATCCACAATCAATCAAAAATCAACAAGCATTTATTTGATAGTTTCTGTGTGCCTAGCACTGTGCTAGGCACTGGGGGGGAGGTACAAATATTAAAGTGAGACAGTCAATCCCCTCAAGAACCTTACAATCTATGAGTCACCTCTACTGTTCCCATTCCCCTTGGACTCCACAGAGCCCATTTTCTGTATGTCCTATATGCATTTGTGTATTTGTACTGTAGTTATCAGTGGATATGACTGAAGCAAGGATCATGATAAACCATCTTTTCTCTTCAAGGGGCTATTGTGAAGAACAGTGACATCCCATCAACCCAATGTGGTATTACAGTTAAAGAAACTGAGGCAGACAGACTTGACCTCAGCCACCTAGCTGGAAAGATGAGCTATTTTGTATTTTTGTACATTTAGAATAAACGTGAGGAAAAAGTACAAAATAGTTGAATATAAAAAATACAAGGGCAAACCTCCAAGAAGCTTCTAGTTTATGATGTGGTCTCTGACAATGAAACATAATGACTATACAACCCGGAATGTGGTAAGCTCGTAAGGATGTGAAGAGCTATGAGATCAGATGAGAGGAAGAACACTTCCAGCTGGTGGGAACAGGAAATGCTTCCTGGAGAAGAGGGTGCTGAATGAAAGGTAGGATGTCCACACTTGGAGAATGCCTTTCTGGTGTAAGGATCAGTATTGATGACAAGCTCTTCCTCTGGTCTGGTAGGTAGGGTGGTGGTGCCTAATCCTGCTCCGTTGTGTTCCTTTTGCAGGCCTAGTGGAGGGTGGCAATCCTGATTCCCTGTTCTGAGATGCATTAAGGCAGTATGCTGACTTCCCAGCTGTTCCTTCCTTCCATCTCCTTCTCCAATCCTTCCCCCTTCCACCATCAGTTCATAAAAACTCACTTGGGAACTGTAGGTAGAGAAAGACAGTAGGTGAGGCTGCCCCTGTGACTGATAAAGTTGGGAGCCTAGGTTCAGGCTGGCTGGCAGCCAACAATGTAATTCTAGATTCCACCACACCCACATACCTCTCAGAATCAACAGCACACACTGCCTGTCTGGCATAGCCTCCCCACAAGGGCTTTCAAATCAAGCTAATGATAACTTTTCCCATCCTTGACCAACACAGGCCCCTTCTTTCAGGGAGTGGGTAGAGGAGGGGGGGGGAGTGGGCTTTTAAAATGTTTTACAAGATGTGATTAATTCATCCCCGCTTCTGTTGAGTACACATGCAGTAGAATCATAGGTCAGAGCTAGAAGGTGCAGAAGCCATCTTTACATCTATCTCCCTCACTTTATACATGGGGAAACTGAGTCCCAGGGAGTCATAACATCACAGAATCTTGGAGCTGTAAAAGGACCTCAGAGGTCAACTAGTCTAGTCTGCCTGAAACTTAAATCCCCTATGCAGCAGTCCCCACAAAGTAGTTATCCAGGCTCATGCTGAAAGCCTGCAGTGATGGGAAATTTATGATCTCCCGAGGCAGCCCTTTTCATAGTTGAGGGGTTTTTAAACTGGGGTCGGTGAACTTGTTAATATTTTGATAATTGTGTGTCAATATAATTGGTATTTCTTTTGTATTTCCTATTCTGAGAAGGAGCCCCACTCATCTGTCAAAGGGATCAAAGACACAAAAATGTGGAGAGCTCAGCCATAACTGGGTAGCTTTAATTATTAGGAAGTTCAGTCCAAGTCAAAGCAATCTGAAATTTATGAAGTGGGTACTATGTGTTAGGTAATCTTGATACAAAGACAAAAATGAAAGCGTTTTATATTCTACTGCAGGAGAGGACCAAACAACACGTTCACAATTAAGTAAATACAAAGTACATACTAAACAATGTAATGTAATTGCAAGAGGGAAAGAGTGATAATAACTGGAGGAAGTCAGGGAGGAGAAAGTGGATAGAGACAGGGCGAGGGAGAAGGAGCTATTTGCACAGAGATACAGAAACAGGAGACAGAGCGGCTCGCAGCTCTGTTTGCAGAAAAAGGAGGTGTGAGGGATAGCAAAATGAAATAAGATTGGAAAAGTAGGTGAGAATTAGCTTGTGGAGTGCTTTAAATTCTAGGCTGAGGATTTTGTCTTTTATTCTAGAGGCAATAGGGAGCCATTGATAATTTAATAAAGAGCTGGTAAAATGGTTAAATCTGTGTTTAGGATTTTTAATTTTGTAGCTGTGTGAAGGAAGACTAGAGAGTAAGGAGCCCAGAGACATAGAGACCAAATTGGACCTATTACAAAAATACAGGTGAGAGGTGATGAGAACCTAGGATAGAAGAAGGATGCAAGAAGCATTTTTTATTTCTTTTCACTGGACCTGTGACTTCATTGGGATAGGGAGCTGCCATAAAGAAACTTCTCCAACCAGTGCAGATCAGTACCCACTCTACTCTATTTAGGACTTTTAGAGTGCCCTAGATCACTGAAAAATAAAGTGATTTGTTCAGTATCAGATTATGAGCATCAGAACTTGAGCTCATGTCTCCCAGACTCTGAAGAAGGGCTTTTTAAATCCCCTGGCTCCATATAACTTCCCACACATTTGGGGGAAGGGAACAAGGGGACAAGCATTTTATTAAGTGTTTACTATGTGCCAGGCTCTGGGCTAAGCGCTTTTTTCCTAAATATAATTATCTTATTTGGTCTTCACAAGCCTCATTTCTGTCATTTATGTTGTTTACCTCCAGATTATATCTCCCTTTGCATTATCTTGTATGTCCTACACCTTGTTATAGAGAAAAACAGGCAGCTGCCAAATCCCTAATCTGGCAAGATTAATGATGGCAGTAAGAGATTTGCCTTGACTCTCTTAAAGGGCTACTAGACATTATCCTTGATTCAGGGAGCAGAGACCTGGGATGAAGAGCAGATGCTATCCTATTTGAATTTTTAACGATCCAAATGCAAGTTCCTCATAAATTGGATTACCTCTCAGTAGAGGGGTCTTAATTGGGGGGTCTCTAAACTTGTTTCAAAAATATTTTAATAGATATATTTCAGTACAATTGGTTCCCTTTGTGATGTTATGTTTTTCATCTTAGGCATTTAAAAGCATTTTTCTGAGAAGGGGTTAATAGGTTTCATTAGACTGACAAAAAGGGGTCCATGACATAAAAAAGGATTAAAATCCCTGCTCTACCAGCAGATGGCACTTTGAGGCAAAGTTTGGGAGGAAATAGCTGTTCTGACTCTTCCCTCCTATAGGCAAAATAGGAAGGATAAATTCTTTCCAGACCCTATTATATTTTGTCCTCCCAGTATGAATGACCTTCTTTTGCTTCTACACATCAATATAATCTCCTGGAAAATTTCCTTAAAGCATCAGTGAATTTCCTCTGTTTCATTTTTTCCTTCATATACTGCTCTCTCTGTCTCTCCCTCTCTTCCTCTCTCCCTCTCTTCCTCTCTCCATCTCTCTCCCTCCTTCCTTCCCTCCCTCTCTCTCTCCTCTCTCTCTCTCTCTCTCTGTCTCTCTCTGTCTCTGTCTCTCTCTTCTCTCTCTCTCTCTCTCTCTCTCTCTCTCTCTCTCTCTCTCTCTCTCTCTCTTTCTCTCTCTCTCTCTCTCTCTCTGTCTCTCTCTGTCTCTCTCTGTCTCTCTCTCTCAGTCTCTCTCTCATTTCTTCATATCTCTGTCTCTATTCTTCTATCTACCTCTATCCTTCTATTTAGGAATCAAAATTATTAATAAACATCATCCTAAAATTCTCTTACATTGAGCTCATCCCCCAAGCTAAGATAAAAACACTGTTTTAGATTGAGATACAGATCTCTGTCCTGTTTAAATCCTGTGAATTTTAAGCTAATCACTGATATCCTCCATTTTGACTTCTGCCCGCCTCCCCCACCCCCACCAAAGGTATGCCTCACAAAGCAGTTATGATAGAGTGTAGTTAGGAAATCAGGAAATAAAATCAAAATAAGGAAATAAAAAGATCCTAATAAAATAAGGAAATCATGTATAAAACACTTGTTAGCAAACAGGAAACAGGGATGAGGAGTAGAGGGAGTTCACTTATTTTCTCAGTCACTCAAAATGGATAGACACAACCAGCAATCTCTTGCCTCAGAGCCTGTATCACTAATGTTTGCAGAAGCCCTGTCTGTCTGTCTGTCTGTCTGTCT
>NW_027186296.1:95934217-95954835 GCF_028583685.1 Petaurus breviceps papuanus | reverse complement strand
TCTGTCTGTCTGTCTGTCTGTCTCTCTGTCTGTCTGTCTGTCTCTCTCTCTGTCTCTCTGTCTGTCTCTCTGTCTGTCTGTCTCTCTCTCTGTCTCTCTGTCTGTCTGTCTCTCTCTGTCTCTCTGTCTGTCTGTCTGTCTCTGTCTCTCTCTCTGTCTCTCTCTCTCTCAGTCTCTCTCTGTCTCTGTCTGTCTGTCTGTCTGTCTCTCTCTCTCTCTGTGTCTCTATCTCTCTCTAATTGAGATAGATTCAATTTCTCCCAGAGTTGCAAGACATCATTGTTTCTCTGGGACTAAAATATCCAGAATTTGTAGTCAAGTTTTATATCCCCACTCTAGGGAAGTCAGCTTGACTACCTCTAAACCCTTTGTAACACATGTGCAGGGGTCTGCTGGAATTAGTATGAATTGGCTTTTGAGAACCAGTTGTTAAATTTTCAGTTTTTATGCTCCTGTGTGTATGTGAGATGCAACAGATAAGATAAGGCCAGACCCACTTGAGTCCTGGAAGGACTGCTTGGAGAATCAGGAGAGTACCTCACCTTCTTCTCCAGTCTTATTCCATGGGACCTCCCTTCATACATTCTCTACTCCACTCAAGCCAGCCATACCCTTTAACCCAGAGATTATACTACTAGATTTCTCCCCCACGGGCGCCATTAATCAAAAAAGCCCTTATATGGACCAAAATATTTGTGGCAGCACTTTTTGTGATGGCAAAGATTTGGAAACAAAGTAGATGATCACCAAATAAATTATAGTACATAAATGTAATAGAGTATTACTGTGCCATGAGAAACGAGGTCTATGATGAGTGTGGAGAAGCAAGGGGAGACACATGAACTGATACAAAGTAAAGTAGAACTAGGAGTACAATATACACAATGATCATAACAATATAAAGGCCATGAACAGCAGCCATAAAACATTGAAAAGTGAATATTGCAAAATTACAAAGAATAATCATGGCTGCAAAGAATAGATATAAGGACTCAACCCCCCCCCCCTTTGCAGAGGCATATATTTTTTCAATTTTTCAATCAGTTTTGTTCCTATAGATTTCTATGGATTTGGATTATAATCCAAGTTATTTTTAAATAGCTACATGACCTTGGAGAAATTACTCTACCTTTCTGCCTCAGTTTTTAAAATTGTCAATACCTTGTGGTTTTGTCCATGTGGCTATTCTTTCCACTGATACAGATTGTAAACTCTTAGTGCCTCAGTAGATTGTCTTCAGGAGTTCATGTGACTGACAAAGATTAATTGGATGCTAACCTGCCTGTTGAAGAGCCATTTGGAATGTGGCCCCTACTAAGAGCCTTTCAAGCATGATGGGAAGCTCTAGAAGTCATATTCTACTGTGATAGCCTTCAAGAACCCAGAGTCGTCTTCACATCACAATGAGACACATGAAAATTCAAATTCTCCCCATAGGCAGAATCAGGAACAAGCAATGGAAATGGCAAGCAGGTAAATTTAGGTTTGATATAAAGAGGGACAAGGCTTCCTAACAATAAAAGTTATCCAAAAATTGAATGGGCTGCCTTAGGAAGTAGGGAATTCCCTCTCACTGGCAGTTTTCTTCTTTTAAAAAAATATTTTATTTTTTCCCCAATTACATGTAAAAACAAATTTTAGTATTCAGTTTTTTTTAAAGTTTTGAGTTTCAAATTCTATTCTTCTGTCCCTCCCTTCCCCCTTCCCTGAGGTGGTAAGCAGTCTGATATAGGTTGTACATGTGCAATCATGGGAGACATATCCATGTTAGTCATTTCATGAAAGAAAACTAGAATAAGAAAAAGAAAGGAAATGAAAAATAGTATGCTTCAGTCAATACTCATACATCAGCTCTTTGGAGGTGGACAGCATTTTTTATCATGTATCCTTTGGGATTATCTTGGATCGTTGTATTGCTGAGAATAGCTAAGTCATTCATAGTTGCTTATTGCAATATTGCTATTGCTGTGTACAGTACTTTCCTGGTTCTGCTCACTTCACTCTGTATCAGTTCATGGAAGTCTTTCCAGATTTTTCTGAAATTATCCTGCTCATCATTTCTTATAGCACAATGATATTCCATTACAATCATATACCACAACTTGTTTAGCCATTCCCTAATTGATGGACATCCCCTCAATTTCCAATTCTTTGCCACCACTAAAAGAGCTACTATATATATTTGTACAATAGATTTTTTCCCCTTTAAAAAAATCTCTTAGGGATACAGACCTAGTAGTGGTATTGCTGGATCAAAGGGTATGTTATAGCCCTTTGGGCATAGTTTCAAATTGCTCTCCAGAATGGTTGGATCAGTTCACAACTCCACTGGCAGTGCATTAGTGTTTCACTGGCTATTTTCAGACAGAGTAGATAGTCACTTATTGAGAATATGTAGAAGGGTTCTTTCTCAGATTTGAGTGGGACTAAATGGCTGCTAAACTCCTTTCCGAGTTTCAAATTCTATTATTCTGTAAAACAGGGATGATGATTCCTCTCTTCTCTACCTCAAAGAGCTATTGTAGAGGTTAAAGGAGATAAATGACATAAAGGCTCTTTGACAAGTATAAAGGGCTGTATAAGACTGACCAAAGGTATTCTGAGAATGTCAGGCAAGGAGGACAAGAATGTCACTTTGGTCTCTTAGTTACAAACTATTTTCCACAAAATAAAACTAACTTTCCAACAGTATGATTTTACTTCACACCAATTGATAGGTGCTGTAGAAGAAGTTGGACTGGGAGTGACTCACACAGGGTAGCTGTTAATGGTTGGTTCTCACAAAGAATTGAAACCTGTGTCTGATTGTCAGGAAATGAGGCAGTAGTCATGGAGAGATGTGGAATAAAATCATAGCTTCCCAGATTGAGAGAGAAATAGAAATGAGTGGTCACCTAGCATTTGCTTGGAGATGTCAAGCGAGGGGGACCCCACTACTTCCCAAAGAGCCCATTTCACTTTTGGATAACTCTAACTAGAATTTTCACTTCCCCCCTTTGAATAATATTTTATTTTTTCCAATTTCATGTAAAAACAATGTTTAATATTCATTTTAAAAGTTTTGAGTTCCAGGGGTGGCCAGGTGGTGCAGTGAATAGAGCACCGGCCCTGGAGTCAGGAGGACCTGAGTTCAAATCCAGTGTCAGACACTTAATACTTACTAGCTGTGTGACCTTGGGCAAGTCACTTAACCCCAATTTCCCTACCTTCCCCCCTCCAAAAAAAAAAAAAAAGCAAAAACAAAGAAAATGGAAAATAGTAAAAAAAAAAAATAGTATGTTTCAACTTTGGGATAGTCTAGAAAAGTAGTAAGAGGCTGAACATGGGCACAGGGATCATGTGAGTGGGAGGAAAAGGAAGCGCATAAGAAATATTATGGGGCGGCCAGCGGGCTCAGCGAGTGAGAGCACCGGCCCCAGAGTCGGCATGACCTGGGATCGAATCTGGGCTCAGACACTCAGCATCCCCCCAGGAACACCTGGCCGTGTAACAACCTTGAGCAAGTTACTTAACCCCGATTGCTTAGGGGCGGCCAGGTGGCTCAGCGAGTGAGAGCACCGGCCCCAGAGTCGGCATGACCTGGGATCGAATCCGGGCCCAGATACTCAGCACCCACCCAGGAACAGCTGGCCGTGTAACCTGGAGCAAGTTACTTAACCCCGATTGCTTTAAAAAAAAAAGAAATATTATGGAGTTCTTCACATATACTATTTCTTATGGTGAAACACAGGAAAATTGGTGTGAGGAAAAATGAAGTAGTACCAGGAAAATAATATACCTAATTAAATTCTAAAAACATTTATTAAGCACCTACTGTGTGCCATGCATTGTGATAAGTGCTGTAATGGCAACTATAATGTAGGCAGACGAATTCTAAAATAAAGACAAGTGCTGAGTAATTGTAACGACTAGTCCTGATCCCAGAGAAGAAGAAATGCACCCCACCCATTATCTTTTTTGTAGAGAGATGGGGGACTACAGGTGGAGGACTTTGTATTATTGCCACATCTGGTCATCATGTTGTTTAATTTGGTTTTATTGTTTTTCTTTGTTACAAGGAAGGGTGGTTCCAGAAATGACTGTGACATAAAATTAAAAGCATCCATAAGGCTATTTTAAAATAAAATACAATACGATGAAATTTTAAAAAAATGTGGTGGTTGAATCAGGAGAATTTGGTAACTGATTAATTAAGGAAAGTGAATAGGATGGAAGAGTTATGATGACTTCAAGGTTATAAACACGAGTGACTGGGAGGATGGTGTTACGATTAACAGAAAGGGAAGTTAGGTAGAAATGTGGGCCTGGAGTTATCAAAAGAAACTCGTAATGTATTGATTTTGGAATCAACTGCATAGACATGACAATTAAACCCAGAGCTGCTATTGAAGCAAACTACCTGCTCTCTCTTTTGTTTTGTTTTATTTTGTTCCTTCTTTCTTGTTCATTCCTTTGGTTATAATTCTTTTTTACAACTTGACTAATGTTTAATGTGAAGGTAGAACATATATCGGATTGCATATTGCCATGGGGAGGAGAGGAAGGAGGAGAAAATTTGTAACTCAAGGGATTGTGGAACTGAATGTTGTAACTAAAAGTAAATAAATAAATTTAATTTAAAATAAAAACAATGAATGGATTGGAACAATTTGTTCTAATGGCCACGAGGGTGGCTGAAGCAAGTGCTTTGGAATGCTTAGAGTTTTGTTAGGCATTGAAGACCCCAAGGTCATCCATTGCATCCAGAGCCATCATCAATTATCTTGACTTTTGTTTTGCCACTGGACTTTTGATGACTGTAGAAGAGAGAGTGAGGGTGATAATTTTTCACAACTCTGCCTCACTTAAATCTAATTCATGCACAAGTTAAGATGTCACCCATGATATCATTGGTCCTCTTTGAAAATGAAGGACAAGAAACAATCTAATCAAAAAAGCCTACCAAATGCTAACAGATGTGTTCTCCACAGACCTAGAAAGTATCAGAGCTAAGATCATAATCCAGGTATCCTGACTCCCAATTGCATGTTCTTTCTAGTTTGACTCATAATATCCATGATGGGTGGCCCCGATGCCCATGTCAGGGAATTCTCTACCTTTCAGCTCTTTCACTTGAAAATTGATCTTTTGGGTGGGGAGAAACTGGACTTATTTGGACTTATCTATAGTTACATAACCTCATCATGCTTCCCAAGCAGTAGGACACTAGTTTTGTTTCCATCACTAATTAGTTGTGTGACTTTGAGCAAAAGCCAGCATGGCAAGGTGGGAAGAGCCCTGGATTTGGAATCTGAAGCCCTGGGTTCAAATCCTAGCTTGGTTACCTGTTACCAGTGTGACTCAGGGCAAGCTCTCCAGCCTTCAAAATTAATTTCTTAATCTGTAAAATGAGAGGATTGGATTAGAGGGCCACTCAGATTTCTTATAGTTCTAATTCCTATGAGCCTTTAATCTTAAAATCACTTAAGATCCCTGGACCACCATTTCCTCTTCTGTAAAATGAGCAGGAGAAGGAAATGGTAAACCACTTTAGTGTCTGCCAAGAAAACGCCAAATGGGGTCACAAAGAGTCAGACATGACCTAACAAGAACAAGATGAGGAGCTTAATTAGATGTTCTCCAAGGCCCCTTCTAGCTTTGAAATTCAATGATTGGATCCAATATTCTTCCACAGGGGAGATTTACACAAAAAGCAATTTCACAGGCCTCTCACAGCACGATGATCAATTTTTAAAAACAATTTAACTGAACAAAACATGTGATGGGGGCATATTTGGTGCAGAATATGATAAACCTTAAGAGTTATAAAAAGTTTTGTAATAGTCCTTGCCCTCAGGGAGCTTATAATCTACTGGGTGACTGGGTAATACATAGACAAATACCTGTTCTACAAGGTAAGTCTACTTGGTAGGCAATGGGGAATTGTTAAAAGTTTTGAATAAAGGAATTATGACTAAATCTATGCCAAAAAAGAGCCTCATGGTCTTGTATATTCTGAAGGGGGAGAGACCACAGAATTGATGAAATTTCATTTCACTGATTTTTTTTTTTGTATTGCTAAATTTTAGCAATGAACTCTCAACAACAACAAACAAACAAACCTTAAACCCAGACATACTTCTAAGTTTAATCCATATTATTAATATTTTCTCCAGGTCTAGACAATCAACAAAACAATAAATTAAACCCCAATTTGCAGTTTGCCCATTTCTAAGGTATAAATACCTCCACTGAAAATGTAACAATCAACTCTGGAGCCAGCTCAGCTGGCCTTGGCATTTCTGTGCTACTCAACTAGGGAACTATTAAACTTCAGAGCTTAGCTTTTTGATGAGAGCTTCTTCCTTCTTTTTTGTCATGACCTTTCTGTTCAGGTGAGGAGCCCCTGACTCCCAGTTCAGAGTTTTAACAATGTACCAGGCTGTCTTCTGAATAATGAGTTGTTTTGTGACTCCATTTTAGCTAGCAAGCTACTATAGTCCTCAGATCTTTTGAAAACACACTCATGGTCTGCAGTTCATCCCCACCCTGTCCATTGGTGGGTTTGTGATTCCTCTGCTCTGTGTGCATTTCTACTGAGCTAGATCTTACATCCCTCCAAACAAATGAAGGCCAGATGCCTAGCAGTTCTCTGGACTTTGCTTTCAAGATACAGGCAGGGAAGAGGTTTTGACATTATATCCTGCTTACAACTGCATTGTAAGCAGGCAAATCTAAGTATTCTTTTGAGAAAGGGGCCCGTCAGACCTTGTGTGTAGGCTGGTCTTTTATTAATATAGATTAATGGTATAAGCAGACTCTTGATTACCCCAGAAGAAATGGATTTCTAATGGTTACTCTGGCAACCACCCATGCCTGTGTTCATTATTATAGAGAAAGTGATTAAACCTGGCAGGATCTCACCTAATTGGTCATATTTTTAGCAGCATTTGGGTTTGTGATGGTGAAAATCTGGGGGAGAGTATTGTAGGGGGTACTTAACAAGGTCTGATCCTTTCAAAATGAAACAAAATAAAAGGAGATAAAATAGGTCAAGAATTCCCAAAACAAGATTGACTCAATGTAGGAATCATTTTTTATCCTGGCTTCTTAACATTTGCTTGACAGGCCTTAGGGTGTCAGTACTGGAATTGTAGTCAGGTGACCTGGGTTCAAATTCAGGTTCCAACATCTGGTATGACCATGGACAAGTTGTTTAATCTTGCCAAGCTTCAGTTATATAATCTATAAAATGGGAATACTAGTACTTATATGATTTACCTTTCAGGGTTGATGGGACAATAGTAAGCCTTAAAATTCAACAGAAATCTCAGTTATTTGACATGGTGGAAAAATCACTGGATTTGGAGTCTGAGGACATTGATATGAATCCCACCTTTGCCTCTTATGTTCTGTTTAGCCTTGGGTTTCTGTCTGGTCCTCTGTTTCCTCATTTGTGAAATGAAGAACATGAACTAGATGAAGTCTAAGGGACTTTTCAGTGCTAAATTCTGAGTTGCTATGATTAGAACCAAACCTGATAATCTATAAAGCCATTTTATAGACAATTGGTATTTCCTCAAAGTTCAAGGCTTTCAAAAACATTTAACAAACACTGATTGGATACTGATCATGAAAACTTCAGGTTTTTTCTTTCTGCCATATGGAGGAAAAAAATCCATGTTCTACACCCTAGTCCACTAAGGGATGCAGCCCCCTCCTGTGGATGAGCTGGCCCTGTGAAGCCAGGAGCTGTCCAAACTGCTCTCTGGCAAGAGAGGTGTGGGCATAATTGTCACAAGTAGAGTTTCCCATCATGGGGGAAGCTGTTAATGCTTTTCTGAGTCTCTTCTGTCAGACCAGATGCCTGGTGGGTCAGTCACCTGAAGATTTCCCAGTTTCTGCATGGGCCTTTTGTTCTCTTGCCTAGGGAGAAGATGAATGGTTTCTGGTGGAATTGGAGGCTTTCTTAGTTGGAAATCTGATGCATTGAACTATCTTTCTGGGATTATTCTCTGCTCCTTTGGAAGAATTGTAGTATATTAGAGCTAGAACTTTAGGAATCATCTAGTCACATTTTATAGATCAATAAAGTAAGACCCAAAGAAGGTAACCGACTAATTTGAGCTAATTACTTATACATATAATAGTATACTTATACTCGAGTTAATAACCATACAGTTAAGGGTAGAAGGAGATTTTAAATCCTGATCTTCTTTTCTTCTAGTTACAATGACCTAGTCAGAAATCATCATGTCTCAGTGAGTAAGAGCACCAGCCCCAGAGTCGGGATGACCTGGGATTGAATCCAGGCTCTGATACTTAGCACTACACCCAGAAATAACTGGCCATGTAACCTTGAGCAAGTTACTTAACCCCAATTGCTTAAAAAAAAAAAAAGAAATCATCATTAGAGGGCCTAGTTCAATCTAGACATGATTTATTTCTTAGGTGAACTTCTCAGGAAGGGCAAACCAAGACTGAACATGCCTTCTCAGGTCTGATATGTCCTTGAAGTTCATTCATTCATTCATCCATTCAACAAACATTTATTTAGTACCTACTGTGTAGTAGGCACTGGGGATACAGAGACAAAAATGAAATAGTTCCTTTTTTTTTGCCTTTTGGAGGACAATTGGGGTTAAGTAACTTGCCCAAGGTTACACAGCTAGTTTGTGTGTGTGTGTGTGGGTGTGGGTGTGGGTGTTAAGTGTCTGAGGCCAGAATCGAACTTGGGTCCTCCTGACTCCAGGGCCAGCGCTTTACTGACTGTGCCAACTAGCCACCCCAATAATCCCTTTTCTTAAGGATCTTACATTCTCTTGAGGAAAACAGCATACAAATGTGAATACAAACCACATACAAAGCCAATGCAAAGAAATAGAGTGCGGCATCACTAACAAATAGGGGAAACAGGAAAGGCCATATATGTGAGGTGACACTTGGGATGCATTTTGAAGGGAGGTGGGGATTCTGATATGAGTGTACCTCAAATTCTCTCTTGGACTTTGACTGATTATAGCTGCATATGAAAGGTCCATGAACACTACTAAGCAGGTAAAAAAAAGACAAGAATCTTGCCCCACTGAGTTTAGCCTTGTCTCTGTTTTCCTGCATCTAACTCATGTACTGAAAAGAGTTGAAGTTGGAATCTAAAAGGTTTCATGGTTTTTATAAATTTATATTTATATAAATATAAGCATATTTATATAAATATAAAAAGTATATTTATATATATAAATATATATAAAAATAAATTTATAAAATGCCTATTTTATAATTAGGACTCCAGAGATTAAAACATGGAGGAATGTGAAATGTCCAGCTTAAAGCTAGAGTAAGATCTCTGACAGGAAGATCCAAGTAGGGAGAGAAGGGAAAGGCCCTGCTTTTTGTTCTGAAGAGCTTGGTTCCTAGGTGAGAATGTCTTTTTGAGATTAAGATGTTAAACCAGGACGCTGATGATAAAACAACAATAAAAACAATAAAACCTGAAAAATTAAACAAGAGGAAATGCTTCTTGCTGATCCAAGGCAAGAGTTTATGCTTTTTTAAAGAGTGGCAACAAGAAAAACTCTGATAGGCTTTAAGTTAAAAGAACAGGGTAATGCCAATCTTCCATTGAGGAAAGAGATAAACAAAGAATTCAGCTGAGCCAGAAAATTGAGGGAAAGTGAAACTTCATACCTTCTCATTTGGAAGAACAGTATCCAAATGAGTATCAGTCAGTTGAACAGTATCTAGTACAAACTACCTGGGGGCAGAAATTGTGGGATTAATGCAATGTCACTAGAAGACACCAGGAAGCCTCCAACATAGGGCATACAAGTTGCTCTTCCACATGTATGTCCTGGTACATGTGTTCCTCACATGTGAACCCCTCCATACATGTTCCTTTTAGCTGTTCACTTCCCACTGATGTCATGTGTCTTTGTGGAAGAGTACACCCCAGGTTTACATGAGAAATGTTTAGTCATTATTTTTCTTACTATGCCATTTTATTACTGTGTCTATGCTTTGAGCCAATTGTGTCTTCTGGCTGACTATTAAAAGGAAAAACATTTGGTGGGAGCTCATGAGTTATGGTTTTTTGTTAAAGGACCTTGAGCCCAAAGTAGCCATTCTCTGGGGGACTGGCCATATGTGTTGGGACGTGTATAACACCAGATACTACCCCAAAAGCCAGAGGTTAAAAAAAGAGAGAGTTGTATCTGAGGCATGACGACAGCCTCTGCAAGTCAGAGAGATGACAGAAAGGATATTTTGAATGAGGAACAGCTAGAAGGCTGGTTTGGCTGTACCATGGAGTGGATGATGGAGAGTAATATGTAATAATTCTAAAGGCAGGTAATGGAGAGCTTCAAACAGCAGAGGTATTTGCATTTATCCCATAGACAAGGATCTTCTTTAGCAGCATAGTGACACATCCTTGAGGAATATAAATTCACCAAGTATGTGGGAAATGAATTGGAAAAGGGAAGTTACGAGAAGGGAGGCCAGTTAGGAAGGAAAAGGTAGTGAGGATCTAAACTAAAGTCTGAAGAGGAGGGAATGGGTTTCCTTCTGGCAGTTATAACTGTCTGCCTGAGACAAGGTGACATTACTGGGGCTGAAATGCATAGAATCCTACATTTAGAATGAAAAGTAACCTTAAAGTCCATCTTAATCTAACCTGTTTATTTTACAGATAGAGAAACTGAGGTAAGAAAGATGGAGTGACTCACTAGGAAACTGTCTTGGGGTAGCAATGCTTTCAAGCACAGCCTCCTAACTAGCAGTCTGGTGGTCTTTCTACTCTACTCCAGACATGTCCTTTAGATCTCTTCCTTTTCCATCAAGTTGGCAGAGTCCCCACAATCCTGGGTCAAGAATGGGATGGGATTCTTTTTTTTAGAAGGAATTTAAACTACTTCTAGAGCCAAAGTCCCCTTTATATATTCTTAGTTCCAGTTGGACAGACCTTAGAGAGACCTTTTAGTCTATTCATTTTATGGATGAGAAATTGAAACCCAGAGAAATTAAGTGAGTAAGGTACACAGGCAGTAAGCATCAGAGCTCAGATCCTGTGACTCCAGCCTCAAAATACTTAGTGTACTGCCTCTCTCACAGTGTGATATGGAAAGAGCACTCATCTGGGAGCTAGGAAACCTGGGTTCTAGTTCCAGTTCTGCCAAAAACTTGTTGATGTTGGATATTTAATCTTTTTGACCCTCAGTTTCCTCTTCTGTTCAAGGAACAGGGATTGAATCAAAAGGGGGTGAGGACTTAATCATTATAGGCAAAGAATGGCTGTTCCAAGTCTCTCAAATTCTTGCTCAGAGATGAAAAGTCATCATTAAATGTCTAATTTGTGAGCCTCTGTGTTGGTGAGTGAACAGCCACCCTTTTTGCCCTATTAGTGACACAGTTCCTCCAATTTCCATCTATGGAATAGATCTGTTATGCAACCTAATAAGCAGGGCTTCGGTGATCTCTAAAATCAATCACAATGATAAATACTCTGACTTCAGGCTCACTGGGGGGAAAGGGGCTGGCATTTTTCATTTGTCCATATCTCTTGGTGACAGAACATTTCAAAGAGGCCCATTCTGACTTGTGGCAAATGACAGTAGCATGGGACACCCTAAATCTCCTCCTGCCAGGATAATGGGTAGAATTCAGAGTAGGGAAAATCAGATGATTTTTCTAATCATTCCTTCCCAGCTACTCTCTGACAAGACACTTACAGCTAAGACCAAGAGACTTAGAGCTATTCAAAATGTCAGTATGATTCTCTTAGATAAGAATTTTTCCAATAAGCACTCATAGACATAAGCAATACTGAAGCTGGAAAGGATGATGGCAGAGACCATCTAGTCTATCTCCTTTCATTTTATAGATGGGGAAACAAAGAATGTCATACAATTGTAACCTGAGTCCCTAAAACCATTAGTATGGGACTCTTTCCTCATTGTGGAGATCAATGCCCCAAGCCTGCATGAGAGACAGGATAAAGTTGACAAGAACAAGAGAGAAGAGAGTCTCCTCATTTTCTTGGGGTCTCTTGAGTCTCTTTGGGTTCTGTTATTGTTTAAGGTGCTTCTGGCTTCTAGCTTCAAGAGAGATGATGGATGATGCCAACCCCACTTCAGGTTGCCATAGCTCCTTTCTACTCTGGGAAGATTCTGGGATGAAGCTGACATAAGAGGAACTGTCAGTCTCTGTCATGTCCCCATCCCCAGCTTGCTACACTAGAGACTTCAGGGAATTTCTCCTTGGGTGAGATCTAGGACTCTCTCTTTGTTGAATGGAGTTACCTGACTGCCAATGAGAGAGCTCTTTCACTCTGTATTGTCTGATCTATATTCTCCTATGCATACTTTCTCTGATTTGTCTTGCTATCAGCCTGGAGAAAAGGGTTTCTTTGCTAATTGCTTTGTGTGTTCAGTGTGTGTGAAGGGAGTCAAGTCTTGGTTATAAAGCTTGGATCCTCCCTTCCTCATTAATGAATAGCCATCAGAAGTCTGGCTTGCACCTGCAAATGATATTCCCTAGACAAACAGTATTTAAGACAGCAGATAAATCTAATTGTAGTCCAGTTTCCCATTTCTCTCTGAGGAGGGCAGAGTGGCCAAACTTATGTCCCTTAAAGTCCTGCTTCCCCTCCTGGCAGTAACTAAAGTTTCTTTTGGAGAAGGAGGCTAGAGATGTCTATTTTTCCTCCCTTAAAGCAACACAACGACACTCTCATGCCTCATATGGGGGAAAGTTTCATTGCACAATTAACTAGTAGAAGAACCAGAATTAGAACCCAGGACTTTGGATTCCCAGTCATGACTGCTTTATAATTGGAGCTGAAAATAAGAGACTAGAGGAGGAACTCAAGCACTTTATATCTCCATTCCTTCTTTCCCAGATCAATTGATTTTGTCTAATAGCTATAGCATTTATATTGTGTCTACTGTGTGCCAAATGCTTTGCAAATATCTCATTTGATTCTCACAGCCCATGGGAGGTAGATGCTATTAATTTCCCCATTTCACAGTGGAAGAAACTGAGGCACACAGTGGTTAAGTAGTTTGCCCAAAATCACACAGCTAATGAGTGTCTGCAGTCAAATTTAACCTCAGGTCTTCCTGATGATGGATCTAGCACTCTATTCACTATGCCACCTAGATGCCTAATCATCTAATATTTGCTTGTATTTACATAGCATTCCAAGGTTTGCACAGTACTTTACATATATCATCTTGTTTAATACTCACAAGAACCCTATAAGGTAGGTGCTATTATTCTCTATATTTTACAGATAAGGAAACGGAGGCAGAGAAATTAAGCACCACACAGCTAATAAGCACATGTAAGATGATTCGAACTCAAGTCTTCTTGACTCCAAGCCTGGCTCTTTTATCTCCTTAGAATAACCATATCTCCTCTCACAGTATAATTAGGTATCTACCACCCAGGGTTGTTGTGAGAATCATATGAGAAAATATATTTTAAAGCACCTTGCAAATTGTAAAGTAGCATATAAATGTGAATTATTATTACTGTTGGGCAGGTGGCATAGTGGATAGAGCCTCCAGGCTTGAGCTCAAATCTTACCTCAGGTACTTACCAGCTGTGTGACCCTGGGAAAGTCACTTAACCCTGTTTTCCTCAGTTTCCTTATCTGTAAAATTATCTGGAGAAGGAAATGGCAAACCACTCCAGTATCTCTGCCAAGAAAACCTCAATGGGGTCACAAAGAGTTGGAGACAATTGAACAACAACAAAATTATTGTAGTTTATCTAATCTTTTGGGTGGAGTTAACTTTTCTAATTTTTATCTCATTCATTTCATCTTAGTTCCATGGAGTTCTGATAGAAATGGTCCTAGGAAATGTTGCTAGCCTACTATGATTCTATTAATAATATGACTACATTTTGTAATTGAACAAAAACATTAGGATGTAAGCTCATTATTGAAAGCATCTTCAATTTTAATAGCAGATTGACCAGACATATTACTAAGAGGAGATCCGTTTTTCTTTCTTTTTTCTTTGGAGGTGAGGAAGGCAAGGCAATTGGGGTTAAGAGACTTGCCCAAGGTTATACAGCTAGTAAGTGTGTCAAGTGTCTGAGGTCAAATTTGAACTCGAGTCCTTCTGACTCTAGGGCCAGTGCTCTAGGCACTGTGCCACCTAGCTATGCCTCTGTTTTTCTTCCATTCTTGGTGGGGATGGATGAGAGAGAAGGCGGATTTTTGTTAATTTAAAAGACAAAATTTAATTTAAAACCTTTAATGGTAGGTAGAATGACAGGGCTGATATATACTTCATTTTCTTCCTGTGGTTTTTAATTTCTTTTATCCTTCATTGACATACTGAGCTACAAAGTTCTTTCAACAAGTCAGAGAAAGAGGAATCAACAGCAAACAGCTCCTGTACAGCTCAAGTCCCTTCCCCTCTCTGTCTTGCTCAGTTTGTCTCTGTTTTGGGGGAACTTCTACCTGAATTTGTGGTTAACATACTTAGTAAACCCTATTTGAAAGGTGACTTGGAGTAGGGGGGAGAGCTCTGGACTAGGAATGAACAGACCTGGGTTCTAGTTCTGACTCTAGCCATAACTCACTCACTTCACTGCTATTGACCTTTGTTTTCTCATTTGTAAAATGGTTTGGGCAGTAGTGAGTAAATGTTCTCTAAGGCCCCCTTCTTCTCTAACATAGGCATAGAAACAGTGAAAATAATGCTGTACCTGGAGTTAGGAGACCTGAATTCAATTCCTTTCTTAGACATTTTACTAGCTAAACATGGGCTAATCACTTAATCTTTCAAAGTCTCACTTTATTCTAAAAAATGAAGGTAATAATTCTTGCATTACTTAATTCATGGAGTTATCGTGAAGTGTTTTGTAAACCTCAAAGCATTATTAATAATAATAATCATATTATATTAACATTATACCATAATACTATATTATTATAATCCATATTATATATTATACAATAATAATTTTATTATTAGCATTATCAACAGGTTATAATGATAAGGGTCAAAGTGATCTGTCCCTTGCAGAATCCACCCTGAAGATATAGCTTTCCTACCCCAGGGTTTATCTTCATTGGCAATTCTAGTCCTCAAACATTAGTAGAACCATAACTAGGGAAAGGCAAAAGAGACTTTGTCCCAAGGCACTGTTTTTTAGGATGCTCTCATAGCACTTCAGTAGAGTAGAAATCATGTAGCTTAACAACTGGTTAGAAAAACTAATTAGTTAAAATAAGAAGTTAATGGATAGCCTTGGGTGAAGCCATTCTCCCTCCTGCTTTAGTGTCTGCATCCTCACACAGGTGTCTTGGGGTATCAGTCTCCTCCCATCCCTTCCAGGGGCATTATCTCACCCTAGCTTCTTCTCACCTCCGGAGCAAAAATTCCTAATTAGAACCTCCTCCTATTGTGCAATAGAGAGGCTAGATCAGAGAGAACCAATATAGGGAGCCTCTCAGAGCACACCCATCCCCCTCCCTTATTTTCTTTTTTAAAAAAATTTTAAATTTTTTATTTTTTTAAATTTATTTTTATTTCCCCCCCCTCCCCCTTATTTTCTAACACCATGGCTTCAGAGAGTGTCCTACATCCAAGCCTATCAGCATTCTGCTCCAGGAGCACACAGGGTCTGAACAATAGTTGTTCTCAGCTGAAGAAGAGAGACTGCCACAGAAGCTGTCGTTTCCTGGTTACCATCTCTGAATGTTTTTGATTAAGATTTTAACACCTTATTGTCTTTCTTACTTGCCCTTAATATTCTATAATTTCATCAGCATTTTGATGTCACTGTTCTATCCCTTTGTTATTTTTATCAACTGAGCTGGGAGGAAATCAATTGACCAAAGGTTATCTAATCAACCTCCTTCTTCTCTATTCCCCACCCCCACCCGCAACATCATTCTATTCTAATACTCAAAGATCTAGTATGGCTTCCTATTCCACCAATAATGAGATATAGCAATTTACTGTTCATGGGGCACTTTCACATTATATATAACACCCTTATTTTATAGATAAGTCTACTGAATTTTTTTTGTTTGCTTTTTTGGAGGGCAGTTGGGGTTAAGTGACTTGTCCAAGGTCACACAGCTAGTTTTTGTGTTAAGTGTCTGAGGCCGGAATTGAACTCAGGTCCTCCTGATTCCAGGGCTGGTATTCTATTCATTGCGCCACGTAGCCACCCCTACTGAATTTTTTCAGAGGTATAGAGGGCACCACCATCCTAGTCATTCAAGTTTTCTACCCCAGAGTCACTCTCAATTCTTCATTATTCTTCATTCCCTTCTGCCCTCCATGTTCAGTAAGTTACCAGGTTTTTTTCATCTTACCTCCCAAATCTTTTGTTTCTATGGGTGTTTAGCAACCAGTTCTCTGCAAAATAAATAAATGAAAATTTTAAAATGCCCAACTATCTTTAAAGTTTTATCTGCAGTATTATCATTGCTTCCTCAAGTGTAGACAATCAATGACACATTAAATCAAGCCCTGATTTGTAGCATTTGCCAATTTTGGAGGTATAAATGTACCCCCAAAGACATAAGCTTTCTGAGATTAGAGAGACTGCCTTATCCTTATCTCATATATTTTGATACAGAGCTGGACCCACATATATGCTCAAAAGTTTGTGGTTATCAGTCAATTTTTTTGGAGGGGGGAAGGCAAGGCAATTGGGGTTAAGTCATTTTCTCAGAGTCATGCAGCTAGTATGTTAAGTGTTTGAGGCTGAATTTGAACTCAGGTCCTCCTGACTCTAGGGCTGGTGCTTTATTCACTGTGCCACCTAGCTAACCCCAGTAAATTTTTTTGACAAACATTTATTAAGCACTGACTGTGTGCATACTCTGTAGAGGTAGACACTTCATATACAAAGCCAAAAATAAACACTCCTTGACATCAAGAAACTTACATTCTATCTTTGCCTTTCTTTTATGGTTTGTGTCAAGTGCACAGGGTTTGATTTGAGTCCTGGCTCAGACATTTATAAAACACATGATCTTGGGCAAAGCCTTATCTAAGCTTCAGGCTCTTCATCTGTGGTCTCCTCTTCTCCTATTCACAAGCTTCTGAATCAAACTAGAGGAAGTCTCACAGCCATGTTGACTGAGAACATTGAAAATTTATGCTATCCAAACTCAAATGAGCCTTCACTGCAGCAAACTAGTCTTTTTTCTCCCTTAATGTGTTCCTTATTTCACTCACCACAGAAGCCATTCCAAATATTTTCTTCCCTCCTCAAACTCTCCCATGCCTCCTCTCCCCTCTCACAGCTGAGGACCTTGCCTCTTAAAAAATTAAGATCATTGAATGTGAGTTTTCTCTTCTCTTACTTTCTTTATCTCAAATCCCTTTGACATCATCCTCTTTCTCCTAGTCTCTGACAAAGAGATGACCCTTCTCTGTGTCAAGGCCAACCACTCTACATGTATACTTCTTCCAAATCCAGCAGACTACATCCTCAATCAACACCACTACCTCTTTCCTTTCACTTAGTTCCTTTCCTGTTGCCTTCAGACATGCCCAAGTCTCCCTAATCCTTCACAAGCCTTCACGACACCCTATCATCATTGTTTCTTATTCTTCCCATTCTTAGTCAACTCCTTGAAAAAGTTGTTTACACTCACTGCCTCCATTTTCTTTCCTCTTAGTCACTTCTCAACGTTTCGCAATATGGCTTCCAATCTCATAACTCCACTGAAATGTATCTCTCCAAAATTACCAGTGATCTTTAATAACCAAATCCAGTGGCATTTTCGCAGTCCTAAGCCTTTTTGACCTATCACATTTGACACTGTTGAATGCCTTCTCCCTCTGGATACTCATTTCTCTCTTGAGTTTTTGTGACATGATTCTATCCTGGATTGCAGGAGTCTAGAAGAGGAAGTAATGTCCAATTAGAATAGAATGATAGATTGGAAAATTAGATTAGGCTCCCTAACTGTATGACCAACCCATTTTAGTTTCCTTTGCTGGATCCTTATCTATATCATGCCGGGTAACTGCAGGTGTTCCCCAGGGATCTGTCTGAGGTCCTTTTCTATTCTCCCTCTCTATTTTCTTTCTTAGTAGGCTTGTCAGCTTCCAGAAGTTTAACTATCATCTCTATGTAACTGCTCACAGATCAATATCTGTAGATCTATGTAGATCTATATTTATATATCTATATCTACATATCTTCAATATCTCTTTTCTGAGTTCTAGTCTCACATCACAAAATACCTATTGGACATTTTAAATTGTCCTGGAGAGATCCTGAACTCAACATATCCTAATCTGAAGATTCCTTTTCCCTGAACCTTTCTGTCTTCCAAAATCCCTTATTTCTGTTAATGGCAACAACATCCTTCTAGTCTCCCAGCTTCATAACTTTGACATTCTCTTGGACTCTTTACTCTCCCTTATTCTACATTTCTAATCAGTTACCAAATCTTCCCTTTTCAACCTTCACATCATCTCTCATATCTCACTTCTTTTTTCCTCTCACACATCTACCACCTTAGATCAACCCTCATCAATTCTCACCTAGATCATTGTGACAACCTCCTATTAGGTCTTTCTGCCTCAAATTTCTCCCCATTCCACTGTTGCCAAAGTAATTTTCTTTAATTCAGATCTGTTTATGTGACTCCCCCAATCGATCAACTTTACTGAATTTCTCTTGCCTCTGGATCAAATATATGGCCTCTGTTTAGCTTTTAGAGTCCTTCATAGCTTAGCCCCAATCTATCTTTTCACCTCATTGGACATTATTCCATCTTCTGGACTCTGTAATCCACTCAAATTGGCCTTGCTTCTGTTCCTTTCCCATGATACTCCATTTCCAGACTCCATTCATTGGTGTCAATCTCCACACATACCTGCAATGCCTCCCTCTCTCCCTTTGCCTCTCTTTAGGTGGCAACTCAAGTTCTATCTTCTGCATGAAAATTTTACTGATCTTCCCAAGTGCTAGCACCCTCCCTCCCCAACCACTATTGATTTTATTGGACATATTTGTCTTTTCTAAATTTAATATTTATGACATGTATGTTTTTATAAGGAAATGTCGCCACTATTAGAAGTTAAGCTCTTTGGGCATAGTGATTATTTTGTCCTTTTTATCTATTCTAAGCACATAGCACAATACCTGACACATAGTAGGTCCTTACTTGCTGATTGACTGATCTGTAAAATGGAACAATCTAATTATTCTACTTAAGGGTTTGGGAAGGAAAGTCCTCTGTAAATCTGAAAGCACTACTTATTAATGTGGGTTATTCTTCCTTTCTCCTCCAAACCTGAGTTTTCAGTATGTTGTTGTACATCCCACTGGTGTGATTCAGCCTCTCTGTTTTCCAAAACAACACAATCAAACCATCCAAACTGTTCTAGCCCAGCATGTAATTAACTTTCCACTTCTCTGATCCTAGGCTGGACACATTATTTCCTGTCTGCATATAATTGTGTTAGTATTATTTTTTTTTTTACAGCATAATCCAATTTCATTCATAAAATGAAATCTCATTTGCAGGAAAGCTAAGAATTACTGAGAGTTTTAGAAATATCAATAATTCCCAAAGAGTGTTCTACCAAAGGTAATACTCATCTTTGTGTGTGTGTGTTTGTGACTGTGTGTGTTGTTTGAGTCTATTTTCAAGCCAACTGTTTGCTCTTTTTCTCTCTCCTCTAATTGGGTAAATTAGAATAATAACATGTTAGACTTGGAAAGGATCTCAGAGAATCTCCAAAACTCCCCCCACCCCCGGCTTTTACACCTTAGGAAACTAAAGCACAAAATGGGGTGGGGGAGGGAGGACTTGCCCAAGATCACCCAGAAAGTGAGTGGCAGAGAGAAGACATGACCAGGGGCTGCTGACTCTTGGTTTGGTGATTCTTAATTTGTCATGGTCAATCAGAACACAGGTTTTCTGCCTGAACTTGTGAGAGGAGGAAACCTCTTTAGATATTTGCAAAACTTTTAAATCAGAAATGTCTGAGGACATCAACAGTGACCCCATGACATGGCCAAGTCATTTAATCTCACTCAGCCTTACTTTCTGCATCTGTAAAATGGGGCCAATAACCTCTATCTCCCAGGACTGTTGTGCTTTGCAAACCTTAGGGCATTATATAAACATTAGCTATTATTATTAAACTCTACCTGAATCTTTTCTTCATCTTTCAAGGCCCAACTTGGCTCCTACCTCATTCAAGAAGCTTCTTCCAATAAACCTGGTCAACAAAGATCTCTCTTTCCTTTGGGTTCCTGAATTACTTATGGTTGATATATATTTATTGTCATTAGATAATTCCTAATTCAATACATTGCATATTCCATTTTCGTGTGTCTTCCTAACTAGTCCACAAATATTCTAAGAATATTTTATGTCTTAATCTTTTATTTTATCCCCCATGTCAACAAAGTCAGAGCCTTGCACATAGTATGGATTCAATAAATGTTTGTTGACTGACTAATTAATCTCTTCCTAGAAATCGTACCAAATGGGTATTAACGTAGTCTGAGGATAACAGATAAATGGGAATTCACCATTCCAGTCTGTAAAACAGTTCAGTCTTTTTTGGGGAATGAAAGTGTTATTAAAAATGAGAGAGAGAGAGAGAGAGAGAGAGAGAGAGAGAGAGAGAGAGAGA
>NW_027186296.1:95877475-95934117 GCF_028583685.1 Petaurus breviceps papuanus | reverse complement strand
AGAGAGAGAGAGAGAGAGAGAGACAGAGAGAGAGAGAGAGAGAGAGACAGAGAGAGAGAGAGAGAGAGAGAGAGAGAGAGAGAGAGAGAGAGAGAGAGAGAGAGAGAGAGAGCAAGAAAGAGCTTTGTTTAAAGATTTTCACACTTACATCATATTTGTAAAGAGGAGCTGACATGATTTCTCCCATGTGGAAGAGGTTGGGGAGCCTTTTTCTGGAAAGGCATGATACTGTGTAGTGAAAAGTGCCTTGTTCTCTGAGTTGGAGCACATGCAGATATTCTGTACCTGTTTTCACAATAATAATAGTAACTGCCATTTATAGCTCCTACTATGTGCCAGGCACTATGTTAAGCACTTTGAAAATGATATCTCAATTGATCCTTGCAACAACCTTGGGAGCTAGTTGCTATTATTATCATCTCTATTTTACAATTGAGGAAATTGAGGCTAACAGAGGTTAAGTGATTTGTCCAAGGTCATACAGCTAGTAAGGCCATATATGAACTCAGTTCTTCCTGACTCCAGGACCAATGCTGCCAGTGTATTAATCATATAATAAAGAGGCTGGCTACTGGTTGGCTATGTAGATGGAACTGGAATGCATCAAAAGACACCAATGAGGAGGGAATAGTGCTTGGACATTTCTTTATTTTTCCTGTCTGGTTCTGTTTTGGTGAGTGATGATACTGTAAGGGAGAGGCATCAGGGAGTCTGACATGTGGCCCATGTTTTTTGCCCCTTTCTATTTGTTCTTTCCTGGTTTTTTTTTTAGGTGAAAGAGATTGGAGAAGACTGGCCTTGTGAGCTTTGAAAGTTGTCAGTCAATAAACATTTATTAAGTACCTACTGTATACCAGACACTGTGCTAAGCACCGGAGATACAAAGAAAGTCAAAAGACAGTCCCTGTTCTCTAGAAGCAATAGTCTAACAGGGGAAAAACATGAAAAGAACTATGTACAAACAATATAGACATATATGTAGTTATGTGTGTTTGTGTGTGTATATATGCATAAACACACACATGTACATCTACATAATAAAATAACATAAATTGTATATGTGTTACATATAATAAATTGGAGATTATTAATTGAAGGTACTATTGTTAAGGGGGATCAGAAAAGGCTGCTGGGGCCTGAAGAAAGACAGAGACGAGGAACGAAAGAATTCCAGACATGGAGAAAATCAGTGAAAACAGAGTTGGGAGAACGCTATGTGAAAAATAGATTAAAGAGTATCTTGATGGGGAGAGGCAAGGGAGAGTAAGATGTAAGAAGACTTGAAAGAAGGAAGGGTCAGGTTATGTAGGACTTTAAATATAGGTGAGGAGAGGAAGCCATCAGAGATCAGGAGCTGAAACAATGAGATGTGAAGTTCTGAATGAATTGCCCTACCAGGGCTAGTCCAGTAGTACCAGAGATAAGAACTCATCCATCCATTGGTTATTCTGCATTTAGAAGTGAACTTGGCTGGGCAAATGTGTTAAATTTGAGCACACTATCCCAAGGATCTGATGGGATATAGGGGAGAGAATGACCTTAGGTATTGGGGGGGTATTTCTTCTGTTTTTTATGTCTCTTATATCCCTTTGTAAAAACTGATATTAATTGGTTAAATAGAACTGGGGCATCATTAATCATGGATAATTAAGATTGAGGGGTACAGATTGGAAATGGGATAGCATTATAAGCTGAAAGCATTAAAGGAAACTAACCCATAACTCCTTAGAGGTACCCTAGGACCCTGAGTGGAGATTTAGTGGGCCTCACTGTGGGAGAATGAATCTAGAGGATTACTGTAAAGGTAATTAAAGAATATTGGAAGCAACTTGAGCATCCATCTACAGGGCTATGATTAAATATGTTGTTGTATATCAATAAGTGGAATACTATGATGCGATGGAGATAGGCAAGTATGAAAAGATACAAAGAAATCTGGAAAAAAACTTTATGAAATGATACCAAATGGAAAAAAAGCAGATGGATCACATACGTACTATGACCACATAAAAGGAAAGCAATGAAAATAGATGGAAAAACAAAGAATCTTGTGGGAGATAGAGATTGACAGAAAAATCATCACATGCTTTATGCAGTGGAATGAATGGATTAAAATGTAAATACTTATTAAACAAGTTGAGCTATATTGATGTGCAATATCGTTTTTAAACAAAAAATAGTCCAGCCCCACAACTTGTTAGAGCTGCTCAACATTCATTCTCAACTGGTGTCGGTGGCATCCATTTGGGGTTTTTGGCTAGTCAGCTCAGTTGGGGAGATTTCCCCAAGGATAACTTTTTAATGGCCCTTTGTGCAGTATGTTTGGCTATAGAAGCAGCAGATCCTGTCACTGTTTGGGGAAAAGCTCTCTAGTTTCATCTGCTGTTTAGCATCTCTATTCTATTCACCAAGTGGCCTCCACTATTCCTGAAGATTGCTTTTTACTATTTGTTATCTTGACACTTGGCCTCATCTGAGGGAAGGAGAACAAGATACAGATTTGCCTACAACAAATAAGCAAGAATCCATTGGGTGATTCCCAACACATTTCTGCCTTTCCCTTCTGCCTGCTCAGGGAGCCCTGGGTATTTCTAATCTGCATCCAGGCACTTATCCTGGAGACAGCCAAGTTTCCGTTAATTAGCCAGTTGTGAAATGTTGTAAGACAGAGACTATCAATTGTTTTGAAAGGAATTTACCCTTCTGGCAGATAGGAAAAAGAGACAGTTGACAGCTTGTTATGACTGATCTGCATCTCCAGATTACAGGGAATCAGGCCCCAAATGAACGAGCCTTTCAAAGCTCAGAGCCCCAAGGCACCGCACCAAAGCAGGAGGGAGGATGCAGAGAAAAATACATTTTCAATGAAGCCAGTCTATTCTGAGACAGGCAGCTTGCCATGGAGAGGAGGGAGGGAGGGTGAGGCAAGAAAGATCATTTGGAACAAAATGGTGATGATGTTCAGGCTCTTTCACAGAACAAAAAAAGCTGACAATTATAATCAAAACACACCTCTGAGTTTGAGGATAGTAAGCAAGTAAGGAACACAAAATTGGATTCTCAGTATTTTTCTTAGAAAAGGGCTCTGTGTTCTTTGGTTCTTGATAGCAGTCCCAGGATCTAGGAAAGTGAAAAGGGTCTAGCAAAGATGTCATGGATCTGTGGTCTTGGTGGGAAGGATCCCGTTGGCTCTTTTCTAATAATGACCACATTTTATAAAGGAGAAGCACTGAAGAATCTGGGAGGTTATCTAAGTAATGACCAACATTGGCCAAGACCACATTCAACCCACCAGAGCTATTGCTCAGTTGAATGGAAAAGCAATGCAGAGAATTACTTCCTCTTAGCTTTGATGATGCTTATATGGAAGGGATACTGAAATCAGATAGGAATGGGTATAGGTAGAAACATGGGATTTAACTGAATCCAGAGAGAGGATCCCATAGTTTGGTGAGCTGGAGATCTGCTGAAAATTCACTTCCTCGCTTCCTCCTCTCACCAACCCCAAATCTAACTAAAGATAATTTTATTCTATTTTTATCAGATAATTCAATGGAAATTAAATTGTCCTAGAACAAGGTTAATATTCCTAAAGAAGAGGTCTGACCAGCTCTTCCCAGCTTTGGTACTTCCTTAGTGCCTCTATCTAGAGTGAAATATAAACTCCCCCAGAATTTAAAGTCTATTGCCATCTGGCTCCAACCTGTCTTTCCAGACTGACTTAGCATGGCTCTCCTGCACACACTATATTCTTGCTAAACTTGTCTGCCTGCTGTTGTTTCTTGCCCATGGTGTTCTGTTTCTCAGTTTGTGAATTTGTGCTTGTATAGAATGATCTCCCTCCTCATCCCTAGTTCCCTTCAAGACTCAGCTTAGTTATCCTCTGACAGCCCTTTCTCCCCCTCCCAAAATTATTTTCTATTTACCTTGTAAGGCAATATGGTATAGTAGAGAAAGAACTGATCTCAGCCAGGAGTTCAGGTTCAAGTCCTGACCCACATACATACCATCTGTGGGTGCCTGGGTATGTCATGTTTCCTTTCCATGCTCTGGGCAACTCCCCAAGACACTAGGTGTGCAGGAATCACCAACCTGCCTTGGTTGAGATTCCCAGGTTCTTTAGTACCTCTTTGTAAAATGTGGCTATAATTAGGAAGAGCCAACTGGATCCTTCCTATCAAGAAGACAGATCCATGCCACCTTTGCTGGACCCTTTTCACCTCCCTATAGTCCAGGAATTCTCTAGGTCAGTGAAATCACAGGTATGGTCCCTTGTCTTACTTATTATAGGTTTGTATACATAATACCTAGCACAAAGGGCTTAATAAATTCTTTTTCATTATTTCCTCTATCCATGTATACATTGTTTGCCCCAAGAGAATATAAATTCTTTGAGGACAGAGACTGATTTATTTCTATCTTCTTATTCCCAACACTTAGCACTGAGCCTTGTATTTGCAATAATATAATAATAATGATAAATAATAGGTGCTTAATAATTGTTTGAGAAATTGAATTGAAGGGTCACTTCCAAGGCAGTAGCAAAGGCAAGGCTAAACCTCAAGGATCTATCAGGGTTTTTCTTCCATGTGTGCTCAGACTTTTTAGGTTCTAATATCTGTGAGGATGTCCTATTCCTTTAGGAGTTCTGTGGTTGCATCCTCTTGTGAGTTCCAGTGCTTCCATACAGAAGGAACTCAAACTTATTTCACTGGAATATTTGTGGGGAGGAATGGAAAGGACTCATTCCAAGAGTCAGGGCACCTCTCTGGGGGTACTTACGAAATGCTTTTTGGTTGCTGATAAGACAACATAAATCTTCTAGTCATGAAACCTTAGGGTAGTACCTGATGCTACTGGTTCTCATTTCGAGGTGATCTGATAGGATAATTTTCCAGGTCCCATTAAATGTAACTCTTGCTTGAAAGCAATGTAGCTGATATTAGAAAAGCACTCAAGGGGCTTGGGGGGCACCCAACAATATTTTGGGAGGATGAGATCATTATTATCCTCTGTTCCCTTGGGTTTAAATGATAACCTCTCTTCACTTAGAGCATTAGGGTGACAGCATTTAAAGGTTCCCAGGCAGTTGAACAAAAGCTTAATTTGTCATAAAAGGTGACCTGAAGGGGAGAAAAAGGATTAAAGCATTTCCAGTCATTATCTTTTTCTCTACCTCCCATTCTGAAATGTGAGCACAAAAACCAGAAGGAGAAGCTAGTCATTTTTTTCCTGGCTGTTACTAAGAATACAAAATTTTTAGGTGTGTTTCAGATGAAATAATATACATGAAAGCACTTTGGGAAGTATACATTGATGTTTGCTGTTCATTCATTCAGTTATGTCCTACTCTACATGACCCCATGGACAGTGTCCATAGAATTTTTTTGCAAAGATACTAGAGTGGTTTGCCATTTCCTTATCCAAGTGCTCTCATTTTATAGATAAGAAACTGAAGCAAGCAGGGGTCAAGTGACTAGCCCAAGGTCACACAGCTAGTAATTATTCTCTGAGGTCAGATTTGAACTCAGGTCTTCTTGACTCCAAATCTAGTGCTCTATCCACTGCACCACCTAGTTGTTCCTACCCATTGATATGCAAATATGATTTTGGCAATTATTACAATTTTTGATCAGTTACCAAATCTTTCTTGTCATGGTAAAGTTTAGGATAGGGAAGGATTGGATCTTGGGAGGAACTTGGAGAAACCCTCAATAATTACTTAATAAATTCTAGTGGCTTATGTTGTTCTACTTTCTATTCCTAACACACTAGACTCCATCTCCCAACTCCAGGTCTTGCACTGGCTTTTTCCCTAGAATGCTCTCCCTCTTCACTTACAATTCTTGACTTCCTTGGTTCCCTTCAAAGACAGAGGATCCCATTTTCTGCAGAAGGGAAGCCTTTTTTGGTCTTTTTATCCCTCAATTCTACTCCTACCCCCACCCAATGCCTTCCCTCTGAGATTACCTGTCTTGTATGCACATAGTTATTTACATGTCTCTCCCATTAGATTGTGTATGGGTTCAGTACAGGGATCATGTTTTTGCCTTCCTTTGTATCTCCAGTGCTTAGGACAGTGTTTGACACATAATAAGTGCTTAATAATTTGTGATCAGCTCACTGATACACTGACCTCGTGGCTCTCACCATCTAGTCCTTGAAATTTCTGATTCAAGGTAGCATGCCAGCCCTAGACAATATTATCCAAGAAAGAAAGGTCAGTAACTGAAGTGGAGGAGACTTATACAAAGGTCTTTCTTTCAATAAGGGGTGGTGTTCGTTGGCTCAGTTGATAGAGTATCTCACCTAAAGTCAGAAGATTCAACTTCCTAAGTTCAAATCTGGCCTCAGACAGTTACTAGCTATGTGACCCTGGGCAAGTCACTTAACCCAGTTTACCTCAGTGTCTTCACCTGTAAAATGATCTGGGGAAGGAAATGGCAAACCACTCCAGAATCTTTGCCAAGAAAATACCAAATAGGGTCACAAAGAGTCTTATATGACTAAAAACAACTGAACAACAACAAAAAACAATTACACACAGGCAAAGTGTGACAGATCTGGGATTTCAACTCAAGTCTTCTGACTCCAAATTCAGTGCTTTTCCTACTATAGACTGTAGCAAGGCAGAGAGAAGGTAGGCCCAAGAAGAGCTTTTCTGGCTGCCCCTCCCCCTCAGGAAGAGGGGAAGACTTAGCAAATTTCCTCTCTGAAGATCTTTAAAGAAGAGAATGGAAAAACCATTTGTATGGTTGCTTTTAGTTGCATTTTTGCTCGAAGGCACTGGGACATATAAAATGACACCCCTAGTTTATTTCTAAGCTTTCAAATAAATGTAACTGCTTTTTAATGATCTCCCTTCAGCAGGATTGAAATATCTCCTCCTTCTAAATGACAGTAAGAGCAGTTAAGAAACAAGACAGATCCTTCCTCCTGGGCATTGACTGCTCTGCCAATCTGCTTTGCCTTCCTGTCATAATAGCCTGTGGAGGAAGTCTGGTTAAACTGGCAGTTTACCTGCCAGAAAAGGACAGGCCAATTTCAAGCACTTTCCGTCCAATGGTCCTTTCTCTCCCTTCAGACCTAGAACACATGAAAATTACTTGGTCTTGTAGAAGAAGAGAATTCCCTATGAGTTCTCTTTTTGTGGTAAAAGATAGGGCAAAGGTGGGGAACCTGTGGCTTCAAGGCTATATGTGGTCTAGGTCCTCAAGTGCAGTCCTCTCATACTTAACCCTAAATGAACACTTGAGGACGTAGAGGGCCACATGTGGTCTTGAGGCAGCAGGTTCTCCACCCCTGGGGCAGGTTGAAAAGGTTCCTGATGTCTGAAACTTTCCCTAGTTCCACAGCAGGAACCCTTGCTTAGGGTGAGGTCCCGTTCTCTGGCAAACCCAAGAGTAGGCTCATCCCTCCTGTGTGTTTCACTTATGGAGCTTGCACTGCCCTTCTGCAGCCCATAGCCATCTACTGGGGGCCCCCATCCAAGTCTTGATCTTTCTGGGCACATCCTCCCTCATCCTCCCATCCCTGTTTAATTTCTCAGAGCCTTGCTCTGTGTTTGAGAATCGCATACTGATAACTGAAAACGCCAGACTTGGAGTCAGAGGGGCTGGGTCCTCGTATTGTCTCTGCTACTTCTTTCCTGGGTGACCTTGGACAAATAACCCACCTTCTCCACAGCTCAGTTTTCCCATAAGTAAAATGAAGAGCATGGACAAAATGACTTCCAAGGCTTTTTCTGACTCTAAGTTATGATTTTCAGTCATTGATAACTAGCTGAGTGACCCTGAGCAAGTCACTTAACTTCTCTGGGTATCAGATTTTTTTGTCTATCAAATGAAGGTGCTGCAGGAGAATGATCCCTAAGTTCTTTGATACCTTTAATTTTTTTGTTCTAAGACCTTTCCCAGCTCTACCATTCTATAAATCTATGGATCTCAAATAGCACTTGCATTTTAATAGCTGTTGATTTTAACAATTGATCTCATTGACTTATGTGAATTTCAGAGATTCCTTCAGAGCCAGAGGGAGAAAAAAAATATTCCCCTTATGTAAAATTAGCTTTGCTTGTCCCCCTGTTCCTATCCATGGGGAAAAACTAAAATTCATTCATTCATTCACCATTTATTAAGTACCTACAGTGTTTTAGACATTGAGCTAGGTTCTAAATGAGATACAATGATAAATAAGACTGTCCCTTCCCTTAAGGAACTTTACAAAAATAGAACAGTGAAGAGGCTGGGTCCTTAAGAGACTTTCCTCTCTCCCAGACCCTTCTAGGTTTCCTTAACCTTGTCCTTACGGCAAGAGAATTTTTTAGCCAACTCATTAATTTGGGAACATAGAATGTAGTTTCTTCCTCTGCAGAGGTACAAAGAGACAAGTGAAACAGATGGATTTCTGCTTGAAGCAGCCTTTTCCTGGCCTCTCAGAGACAAGTGTTCTTCCTTCCAGCATCACCAGGCTCTGTGGTACATGGTGTTCTCTACTTTAAGAGCCACTCAGCCTGTAGTTTGGCCTCCTTGGCTCACAGATATAACAGCAACATCAAAGATGCTCCTAAACCCTGGCCAGCAATTGGGTATTCAGAGCCAGGAGCTGCTTAATTGATGGAATAATTGTCAGAGAGTAGGGGCAGTAGGGAATACTCAAATCCATCCATACATTTAGACTCTGAATTTTTCCATTATGAGTTCATGCTTTAAAAAAGAAGATGCTGATTATCCAGAGTCTAGAGAAACAATTATGGACTCTCAGTTCATGAGAAGGAATTAATGCTGGGCTACAAAAACTGGGCAGTATCAGGCAAGTTGACAAAGTTCATAAGTGGAGAGTCAAGAAATCTAGGGGATTAGATCTGTTAAAAGCACAAATTTTCTGTTGTAAACAATTAAACTTCTACCCTAAGAGAATCACACAGCCCCAACCAAGTAGTGTTCACTGTGAGAATAGTGAATCTCAGAGCTGTTGAAAACAAAACAAAACAAAACAAAAATGGAGTTGGGTGGGAGGTAGAGGATTTTCTAAGTGTTGTCCAATGAAGGTACAACTTACCAAGACTCCAGTCTAAAATACTTTCTCTTGAGAGGGAAGATTCATTTCCATGAGCACTGCTAAGCAACTGAAGCACCTTTGACATTGTATGTGATTTTCAATCTTTGGAAGGTTATGCCATTGGCATGCGACACTTAGGTTTCTAAAATCATGGAATCACCATCTCAGAGCTAAAAGGGGTATCAGCAAATCATTTCATCATCATGGCCGTTTTTAGATGAGGCAGCTAAGGTTCAGAAAGCTTAAGTCCTAGTTAAGGTTAAGATCAAAGCCCTGGATCTCTTATCCCAGAGGCAGTGTAGTATAATGGAATGAACAGCAGAAGACCTGGGTTTGAATCTAGGTTTTAAATCTCTAGTTAGTTGACCATGGACAATTTGCTTAACCTCGCTAAACCTCATTTCTTCATCCTTAATAATATTTGTATTACATATCTCATAGGACTCTTTGTGAAGAAAATACTCTGTAAGCCTCAAAGTGTTATGTGAATATTATCATAATTATTCAGAGGAAAATGTGTCATATAAATGCCTCTCAAAATTCTTTTCATTTCTTCCCTTTTCTTCTTCTTTCTCTTCCTCCTCCCCCTCCTCTTCTTCCTCCTCCTTTCCATCTTTCTGGGGCCATGAATTGGAGCTGTTATTATTACCCCATTTAGGGAGGTGGGGTAGTTGAGCAGTGGAAGCAGGTAGACTGCTGCTTCTGCCTAAAAAGGATGTGGGGTCAGTCACATAGATATATTAAAGACAGGCTTGTTGTAGGTCACATATGATTATTAAAGGTAGGAACGTGATTAGGTTGGAGGAAGACAAAAGCTTTGTTCCCTGGTTTTATTTTGCATTTCTTCTCCCCTACCCCCATCATTAAAAAAGTTTTGGAATTGAGCAGCTAGAGAAATCTGGACCTCTAGAGCCCTTAGCAGTTTCTGGAAGAGTATTCTCTATAACAGCTGTTCTCCAAGCATAGTCTATGGATCCCTGGGGTGTCTGGGACCCTTTCAGGGGGTCTAAGAGGTCAAAACCAATTTCATAATAATACTAAGATGCTATTTGTCTACTAAATACACCTCCCTTTTCTAACTGCATAGCTGTGTGATGTTGCATTTTCTTCATATATTTCAGCAAAACCATATATCACAACAGATTGAATGCAGACAAAGATCTGAGCATCCAGCTGTCTTCTATTAAGCCAGACATCAAAGAGATTTGGAAAAAATGTAAAACAATGACACGACTAATTTTTGTGGAAAATAGAGTTATTTTCATAAACTTTGTTATTTATGCCAACATGTAAGGAGTTTGTTGTTATTTTAAAATGAATTAATAATTTAAATGAATTATTTTTAAATGAATTTAATAAATGAATTAATTATATTTTAAAATTTATCCATTTTAATTTCCAATGCAATAAATATTTATCAATATGACCTGCATAAACAAAAGCTTTTTGAGATCTTCAGGAACTTTAAAGAGAGTAAAGAGGTCTTGAGACCCAAAATTTTAGAATTGATGGTCTAAAAGGGTGTAGACTAAATATCCTTGGTGTTTCTGTTTGTTTGCTTGTTGTTCAGTTGTGTCTGATTATGATCCCATTTGGGGTTTTCTTGGCAAAGATACTAGAGTGGTTTGACATTTTATTCTCCAGATCATTTTACAGATAAAGAAGTGTCTCATAAGTGTCTGAGGCTGGATTGGAATTTAGGTCACTCCAAACCCAGTGCTCTATCCACTGCACCACCCAGCTGCCCCACAGATATAGTTTAGCCATAGCAAATTAAACAGCAAGTTATATAGACTTTTTGATCCTAAGTCAGAGCCTTCTGAAAGACCCTGTTCTTGGTGACCAACAAATAGGAGGTTTTTTTTTTTTAAGGCTGATTTAATCCCGTTAGCACCAACTAGTTATGGTGACTCTGTGCCAAGGAGCTTGACACCTTCATCATGGAAACTTCTTCTGGAGAGGAAATGCCCGTTCCAGTCAAAGCTTGGAGAAACAGACAGACCCATAAAGAATGTCACAGAGACTTTTCCCTCCTTGGCTCATGACAGGGTGTTCAAGGTTTCTGTTTTTAAAAGGAGTTGTTGGAATGCTGCTGTGTTGCAAGAAATGAGGAAAAAAGATGATTTCAAAAAGACATGGAAAGACTTGTTTGAAATGATACAGGACAATTTATACTATAACATCAAGACTGTAAAAAGGAAGAGTTTTGGAGGTTTTTATGAACTGATGAAGTATGCAAAAAGTAGAACCGGGAGAACAATGCATACAATAACAACAACGATGTAACCACAGATAACGATGAAAGTCATGAACAACACAATCACCTTTGCTACATCGTTGGTCCTCTTTGAGAATGAAGGACGAACAATAATAACAACAATGGCCATCCGTGATTCTAGAAGATCAGCGAATGCCATCTACCTCCTGACAGAGAGGTGATGACCTCAGTGTACAGAGGGAGACATCGATTTTTCAGATGCAACAAACGAGGGTATTTGTTTTGCAAATTTGTTGTGAGAATTTTGCTTTTGTTTTTCTTTTTTCAGTCGGGGTAAGGACTAAGAAAGAGAGAAAAGAAATTTTTGTCAATTTAGAAATTCAATTTTATTTTTAAAAGTAAAAATAAAAGAGTTGTAGCAGACACACCTAGAGTGTAAGCAGGAAAGAGATTATAACCCCAACCCAGGAATTCAGCTGGAATTTGAAGCTGGAAGCTGAGACAGCCTTCATAACCTCAGGCTCAGGAAAGCTGCCCTTAGCAATGATTAGCAGCTACACAGAAATAGTGGAAAGCAGCCCCCAAGACCAGCTGGGAACAATGCTCAGCGAAGACTCAAGTGTAGCTGAGTTTGAAGACCACAGATGAACAATAGCAGGGAAGGCCAGTGAGGGCTGTGAGACAATATCCCGGAAGCCATTGATGGCTCGGCATTGTCAGAATGTGAGTTGCCTCTCACAAGCCCCTACCAATGTGATTGGCTACCAATGGGGGCTGATGAACACATGATTAACTCAAATCAAAGTCATTTATAAGACAGTAAGAAAAGTAGCATTAAAATGTTTCCTCCCTAAACTTGGGATATACTCTCCCACAAATATTCTCACTAAAAATTGGGAAGAATTAACACATGTAGGGATTATTTATGAAAAGGCCCATGAGTAGGGAATACTACTATATGGCTAGGGTACACATGGAAAAAGGCTCACACATAGGAAACAGGTATAGCCAGAGTGCACTGTGAAGGGGCACACACATTAGGAAAACACGAATCCAAAGAACATGAACATAGAGGCAACTATTTTTCTGATAATGTGGGGCCGCCATTGTCTTCTGGGGATTGTTGGATGGATAGAATGAGCATTTATTAAGCACCTACTGTGTCAGACACTATATTAGACACTTTACAATTATTATATCATTGGATCCTCACAAAAAAACCTGGGAGGTAAGTGCTATTATTATCTCCATTTTACAGATAAGGAAACCAAGGCAGATAGAGGTTAAAAGACTTGCCCAGGGTCACAGCTAGTTTCTGAGGTAAGAATTTAAAATAGAGCTTCCTGACTCCAGGTCCAGCTCTGTTTATTGCGTCATCAAATTGTCTCTGGAACTAGATACAGAAACTGGACCCGGAGTCGGGAAGACCTGCCTGAATTAAAATCCAGCCTCAGATATTTATAAGTTATGTGACCCTGGGCAAGTCATTTAACCTTTGTTGACCTCAGTTTCCTCATCTGAAAATGGGGGCAATAATAGCATCTGTTATTGAGGATCAAGTGAGATAATTGTAATGTGTTTATCATAGTGGCTGTAACATAGCAGATGCTCTATAATGATGGTGATGATGACGATGATGGAGGAGGAGGAAGAGGGGAAGGATTTAAGAGAGATGAAGTTAGAATTCAGGTTGTTCACATCCAAATCTAGTGTTTTTTTCTTTATAAAATGACACTGATAGAGGTGGGGAGACAGGTCAGAGTTTAAAGAGGCTTTTGAAAACCAAAGCCAAAACATTAGGGAAACTTTTTTTTCATTTCCCTGAGTCCTGTCCAAATATGTCTGCATGTCATTGTTCCTCTAAATGACTGCTAGGGCTTTTGGCAACAGAATAAACACTCAGTTCTCTCTCTGACTGAGCTGCACCACTTTGCATTTGGGATCTACCTGAAAATTAAATGCAGCTGGAGGTTTAGAGGCATCCTGGTCAGTGACGGTGACATGCAATATTCCAGCCCAGCTGCAGAGATGTTTAAAGGCCTCAGCTCAAGGGAGCCTAGCTAGTACTTTGACGCTATTGGGTGCTGGCTTGTTTTTAGTTTTCTTTTGTCTCTTTTGTCTTTGCTCCACTGTCTCCAAGTTTGGAGAGGAAACCGTGTCCCTTCATGACAATAGACTGTCCTTGCTGGAAGAAGTAGTACAAAGAGAGTGATTTCCTGAAAAATGCCAAGGTTGGTTATTCTATGTGCTTTCCTACATTCTCTCTCCGAGCTACTGGGTCTCACTTTGCCTTTGATGCTTTGAGTCATCATAAAAGGACCATAGCATTAGAGCTAAAGGGAAAGTCATAAACTTTTCAGTGCAAATGCTGTGTCTGAGCTGGCATTTGAACTCAGGTCCTCTGACTCCAAGTCTGATGGACTTTATGCCAGTTCCTTCCCTCACATCTTGATGCTTCCACAGCTAATTTCGTGATCTTCTAAATCGCCGACATCATGTGTACATGACCCTGCTCAAGGCAGTGCAGAAAGCCCAAAAGATAGACAATTCTGCTCTCTCCAAGCTTCTGGACTCTAATTCCACTTCTCTCATCAGAAGAGCTTGGTAGCTACAAGTGGAGATAGGAATTTCTTTAAGGGAAATACCTGATCCAGGAAAGAATGGTCTGAAAATTGGAATTAGGGTGACATAGAATTCTGGTCTTTCTCACTTCCATGGTCTTTCTCACCTTGCTTCCTTGACTCCTAAATGGCTTTCCTCCTGCTCCTTATTTAACAAAATCTTAACCATCCTTTAAGGACCTATTGGATTTTAATATGGGATGTTAAAACCTTAAGATTGTCTAAAGGTCACATCCATCTGGGGGTCCCTGAAACCTTTTCAGGGGTTCCATGAGGTCAAAACTATTTTCATTATAATAGTGAGATAGTTGGCGCAACTAGGTTGTAGAGTTCTGGGTCTGAAGTCAGAAAGACTCATTTTCCTGAGTTGAAATCTGACCCTAGACACTCACAAGCTTCGTGACTAAGGGCAAGACACTTAATCCTGTTTGCCTCAGTTTCCTCATCTGAACCAGAGAAGAAAACGACAAACCACTCCAGTATCTTTGCCAAGAAAACCCCAAATGGGATCATGAAGAGTCAGACATAACTGAAAGGACTAAACAGCAGCTGAGACATTTAAATTTCTAGTACAATATGCACTAATAGACATAATCCACATAAACAAAAGCACTTTAGGGACATCTTCAATAATTTTTAAGACTATCCAGGGGTTCTGAGACCAAAAGGTCTGAGAGTACTGGTACACCCCTTTCACTTTTCAGAAGACCATACAGAGGAAGGACCAGAACCCAGTTTCCTGGTTATCCAGCTTCATACTCTTTCTACTATACCAGACTGCCTCAAAGCCCATCTTTTACCCACAACTCCATTCCGTGTTCTTTTTTCCTACCTCACTATTCTGTCATGAGAATATATTGTCTAGTATTGTTCTCTAATATGGGAATATATAAGTTTTGTCTTCCCAGTTGAAAAATAACCTCTTTGCCATCAGGGACTAGAGAGATACCTCCCTTGTATTGACCAACAACACAACATAATGCTAGGCATGAAGTAGAAAACAGAGCTAATTCTGTAGTAGTCTGAAGACAATTAGTAACTAGTCTTACCTGGTTACTAATCCTTTTGCATTTTCTTTGGTTCCATTAACAGTAAGAGAGATGATAATAAAGTAATACATGGATTATCTTTAACATAGATATATTCTAAAGCCAGTCGGACATTATATTGCAAGAATAAACACCAAATACTCAGAAAACATTCAGGCTTGTTAAGCTTAATGGCTACTGAGTTTAAGTGAAGCATGACCAATTTTTGTAAACACCCCAAAATGGAACGGTACAGACGCTCTCATTCCCTTTAATTGGAAATAGCATTTTTCTGTTTCAGAGAGGTATTGTGCCTGGGAAATCAGGAAGGCTGGCAGCCAAGGAGGGCGTATGGGAAGATATCCAAATTGGGTTCTGGTAGGCAGATGTTATAAGCTCCTATTTGACAAATCAGAGTACCACGCTCAGACCTTCTCCATAGTTCAGAACCATTATTCATAATCACACTGGTGATAAACTAACCTCGGGGTTAGAAAAGTTCTCATGAAATGCACTCTAAAATGATACTTGTGCTGAGTGCTGAGACAGAACTGTAATCACTTTATATCTCACCCAGTGGCTGGAAAACTATGTCATCGATGAACAGATAGTGCAGGGGGAATGGGCTCCTTATAAAATAGTGCCAAAGAAGACTAGGAGGTCTACTCCCAAGACTTGTACTCTCTAATGCACAGCTGTTTCTGGGCAGAATGGAAGCACATACATGGTGAATTGGAAAGAATGCTGACAGATATTGACAAGATTGTAGAGTGAGAGCTGGGAGAGACATGAGGGGCCCTCAGGTCAAACCCTCTCATTTTACTGAGGAGGAACCTTGGTCCAGAAAGACTGAGTGACTTGTCCAAAATCACACAGGTTGGATTTGCATCTTCTAGGTTTTCTCTGCTTCCAGATTCAGCACTTCTTCTTTCTACCATTCTACTTTTCAGTTAGAGGAATCCTGACTAATTTCTAGCTCTGCCACTTATTACCTGGGGGTCCTGAGTTGATCATTTGATCGCTTTGGGCTTCAATTTCCTCATTGGTATAATGAGGGCTTTAGGCTAGGTGACTTCTAAGGACCTTCCCAACTCTATTATCCATGAAGTGGTAGACCTCAGGGAAATGGGAGCTAGGTGCCTGAATGTAACCTGTTAAGTTGAAATTCACCAACCTATAGAATTTTCCTTATCCATGTGACTCATAATGGTAAAGGACAGAGAATAGAGACTAGATGATGCAGGGCTTCTGGGCTTATCAAATTATCAACCGCTCAGACTGCAAACTTTCTTTTGAGACAGAGATTTTTGTGGGGAATGAGACCCTGAACTCTCCATTCAGATCCTTCAAAGATTCAGGAGTTGCTAGTGCAACTGAAAGAACTACAAGTTTTATAGGAGACTGCTGCTACCATCTCAGCCAAGAAGGTCCCCGTGTACTCTCTTGCTGGGAGATACCTGATTTCATATGTGATTTCAGGGCACTGGATCTAGGAGATAATATAGTATATTTGATGGGGCATTAGACATGGTAACTAGACCTGGACCTGGGTTCAAATCCACCTCAGACACTTAGTAGCTATATGACCCTAGGCAAATTACTAAAAAAAAAAAAAAAAAAATCCTCCGTGCCTCAGTTTCCCCATATGAAAATGGATGTGTATGGGCACTCAATGGCCTCTAAGATTCCTTTCAATTCTCAGACTATGATTCTACTCAGAAGGTCCATTACTTGTCAAGAAGGTACATAGCTTGTATCTTCAAGCTGGGGAACAGGAGGGAAAGTGTTAGTAGTTAATTAAGGTTCCTAATACTGGTTTCTGATCCAGAAATGAGCTCAGGCTTTCCTTGGCTCTTTCTTTTTGTTCATCCCACTAAGAACCCACAACTTTCTGTGTTTTTAAAAATTTTGGGGCTATAACCCAAAATTTTTAGGCTGATTTCCATACAGACCCCACTTCACATGGTCAATTGGTTTTTGCAGGGTTGCCCCAGGTATGTTCAGGTGGAAACATATGAAAGCAGGAAGTTTAGGGCCTGACACAGTGATAGCTCTGCTAGTCATAAAGTAGTAGGAAAGATACAGAAAAAGAGTGGGTGTGGATATTAATACTCTTTTCTCTCAAACCCTAAATTTTAACTCACACCCTTATCCCGAAGCAGTGTTAAAACACACACAATTGGGTGTGGTCATGGGGGGGGGGCAACAAACAATCCCTCCTTGTCTGGTTTTGCTTGTATATGATTGCTTCTAAAATTTATTATGGCAGTATCCCCTTATATAAAGCTCTCTGTAGGGGACCAATAAACCATAAGCCAAACCATAGCTTTTGCTGTAGAATGTTCACATCCCAGTGAGAGGTACTATATGTTACTAGGTATCACATGAGTGATTTCCAGGCTTATACTACTGAAAGGTCTTTAGAAGTCATATAGTATGAACTCCTCATATTATGGGTAAAGAAACAGGCCCCTAGAGGGAAATCGAGTTAGGTCACAAAACTTATCTATGGAAGAATTAGGGCTAGAATCCAGGACTCCTGACCCGTAATCAAGTGCCTGGAAATTTTTTTTCTTTTTGGAGGGCAACTGGGGTTAAGTGACTTGCCCAAGGTCACATGGCTAGTTTTGTGTTAAGTATCTGAGGCCAGATTTGAACTCAGGTCTTCCTGACTCCAGGGCAGGTGCTCTATTCACTGTGCCACCTAGCTGGCCCATGCCTGGCCATTTCTTGCTGAGAAATAGAGATTTGGAGTCAGGAGATCTGGGTTTAAGGCTAGAACTTACCTGACATGGAATGGCCTTATATTAAATACTCATCCAAGATTTCTTCACGCAGAAACTGACTATAGAATGCAATGACCATAAATACTCATACATTTAAGAAGGGAAAACAGGTATTTTCTCTGAATTGGTCATCGTTTTAGTGGATATAAGCCCTAAAAAAACCTAACATGCTATTATATCTTCCCCCCAAATACATTATAGGCAGTTTAAGATGTCTGACTAAGTCTCCCTGTCTTGCTAGTCTTGTCACCAAAGCAGTGGCCATTTAACAAATACTGATTGACACAGAGGCCAATTTGACTTCTTGTGTTTCTCTGATTTGAGCCTGTTTGCCACTCCTTAGGCATCCTAGTGGCCTTTTCTCCTGGAGTGGGAGATTCACTGTATCTGTGCTAAATTTTATACAGACACCCTTTTGGTTTTGCATTATTGCAGCTCAGTACTCCTGAACTCAATCACTTTGCTAGTCTCAGCCTAACCCAGTAGCAGTATTTACAGCCATGGGCCACCATGCTAGGCCCTTTGGTGCCTTTTTAAAACAGCCTCGTGGATTGACATAAGTAGCACGAATCACTGCTTTGCTTTTCAATATTTAGGGATGAGAAATGTTGCCTATAGACTAGGTACTGCTATGATAAGGGTCTGATTATATTCAGAAATGCTTTATTCTAAATGATTGGTTGTACCCTCCAGGAAAGAAATAGATGTGTTCTCTTTATTTATGCTGAGAGCTTCCAATTTCCTGCCTAATTTCCCACTTGGTATCTTGATGATGACCTCTGGAGTGATCCTGCATGCTCTTTATGGGGGGCTATGAATGAATTCAGAATCTGGACCTTGAGCAGAGTTACCTTAATAACCTTTATGGTGAGTTCCCCATGAACAGTGCTCTTGGGAGTGTGTATGCCACTGGTTTTCTGATTAGACTTGAGTCAGGTCACCTCAATTCATTCTCCCTAAATATGTACATTGTACTGATAAATTGGGTCTTCCAACCATATATCAGGCAATGAGCCCAGTGGCACCGTAAATGATGATGACAAAGCTAAGACTTCGTCATACACTTAATCTCTGTGTGAAATGGTGAAGGGACATAGAATTTGAGCTATAGCCTTTTGGTTCCTTAGTCTTTAAACTCAGAAAGAACTCTCCCAAAGCCTCACTGTATTGATTTTTGGTATTAGAATTCTGATATAGTTAAGCAGATTTGGAATTGACCCTTGGAGCCAAATTATGTGGTTGTCATAGTAGGAAAACCCAAACCCTCTGGATTTGGTCCCATAGATAGAAAGAAAACCAGGCTAGAAAGATTCACTTTTATTGCTTCCACTCTCTACCAAGGTCAGAGGCACCCTAAATGATCACTGTGCTAGGGAGGCACACCAAAGAGAAAATAGTGGTTATATATCCCCTCTCCAGGTAAGCAAACCCTTGCCCTCACTCAGTCTTTCAACAAACATTTATTACATGCTTATTATATGCCAGCACTGGGCTAAGTTCTGGGGATATAATAATAATAATAATAATAATGGCAAAAACATGGTTCCTTGCCCTTGAAGGGCTCACATTCTAATGGGGGATACAACATGCAAATGATGACATACTGCAATGGTAATGGGAATTTGAAGATCTTCCCTGCCCCTTGTATTGACAGGCTAACACGTACTTAGCACTTAGTTTCAGGTTAATAATTGTGTCAGGTATTAAGACCCAGAACTTGTGAATCCCACAGTGGAATGGACTTTCTGACATAACAGGAAGGGGAAGAACAGGGAGGAGCTAATACCATATGTAAGGAAAGCCCAAGCTGAGAGAGGCCAGAACTTCTGAAAGTGAGCATCTGGAGGCTGGGCTGCTACTGCTGGAGAGAAAGAAGAGAAATGAGAAGAGAAATGAGAACTGAGGACTGAACTTAGAATTGAGAAGAACTGAGAAATGAGAAGAGAGGAGAACTGGGAGGAGGCATGGCTGTGGTGTTGGTACTTTGTCTGCTTTGATGTTACTTTGTCAGATTTGTCTGCTAATAGAGGACAGTGCTGTTACAGAAGCCCAGGGACCTTACTGCTGGTTCAGAAGCCCTGAAAGAGGATTTTCTTGTTGTATGTTTACATAAATCCTGGAGGAGGGTCTTGCTGATGATTTCAGAGGTCCAGGGACTATACTGATGATTTGTGTTGATTCCTCAGACCTTATTGTTGGGACTATGTTGATTTCACAGGCAGAAAGTGAATTGATGAGGAGTCTGGCAATGTGTACGAATGTTATTGTGGCTTTGTTAAGCTTTGTCTTCCCAGGAACAGAAACTATGAAGGACTTGAGGTGGACTAGACACTATGAGCTTTAGTATGCAACAGGAACTGGACAAGGAGCTAGACAACAAGGAACTGGCAGGAGCTGGGACCATGGAAGGGGAACCATGGAAGCTGAGAGTCTGCCTGGAGTCAAGATGAAAAGACCTCTCCTTGGGTATTTAATGCAAACTGAGAAGATCATGATTTACTAGGGGTGGGGAAGTTTGGCCTTTACATTTAGATGATTAAGTTAAAGGTTTACTAATTAAGGATGATTGGAAACTAGCATCTAATTAAGAAGAAAGAAGATTTTTTGATTGAAGAGATTAAGACAATGTGACCTGGAGTGGAGGACTTGACCTTTGTACTTTGTGCCAATTAAGGAGGCTTGCCTCCTTGAGGATGATTCAATTGAGGACTTACTAAATGAATATTATCTTTTGCTTAAAACTATGTGACCACTTTGCTTAAAACTATGCGGCCACTTTAGTGATAAATTGCTAAATTATAACATTGTGAACACTATACTTTGATTCCTGTGAACATTTTGCCTTAACTTTCTACTGAATAAACAGAGAGTTCACTATACTGTGTAATCAGAACCTTGAAGCTGTTCACAGCAACAGTCCTCTGGAAAGCTGCTTGTGCTTGGCTTTACATATACATACACAATGTATTGCATAAATGGGAGATAATCTCAGAGGGAAAGTACTGGTATTGGAGGTTGGTGGGTCATGAGAGAGGAGCTGGACAGGCCTCTTGTCAAGGTAGGATTATCACCAAGACTAGAAAGAAACCCAGTCAGCCAAGAGTGGTGGAGGGTGAGGAAAGAGAGCCTCCAAGCATAGGATAGAGCCAGTGAAAAAGCACAAAGTGGAGTATTGTGTGTAGGAATGGAAAGAAGGTCAGTTCTCATTGATTGTTGCTTGCACAGATGGTCTGATTACATTCAGACAGATGCACAGATTGTTGATGCTGGGAGAGATCTAGCCTGATCCCCTCATTTTACAGAGGAGGAAACTGAAGACTAGAGACTTGTCCAAGGTCTCACAGTTCATTGTGAGATTGCTTAACTGGCCAATGTCCATGGATGTCACCCATTGTTCTGGGGACTTACCCATTCCTATGTTGCATTTTCTTATCTCTGAAGATAGGATTTTGGTGTCCCTCTTATCTTTCTGTAAAATAAGAACCAATGGTTTCATGATGTCTTCACTTATCTATTTTCTAAGTGATCTTATCAATCTTTCAGTGTAGAAAAATATAAACTACATAGTCATATGCTTGAAATGTAGCCTTAAGACGAGGGTATGGGATCCACCATTGTCAGCATACATTTGCTGTTTGCCAGCATCTCTGAGAATCTTTTAAGACGCTTCTGACTCCCAGACATAGCTATTTGTCTTCCCAAGAATAAGGCATGTGTATGATATGTGACAATATATGATACTGGATACTATTTAGCGGAATGGCTGGTGCTGAGACTCTGGGAAATATAGTGGTTATATTGTGACTGTGATCTCCCTCCTTGGAAAGGATTATGAACTACAAGGCATGAGACCTTGATTTAAGTCCAAGTTCTGCTATTTACCTTAGGTCAGTCATTTTATTTCTTTAAGCCATAGTTTCCTCATCTAGGTGAAAGTAGGTAGAGTTTAAAGAAGTGAAGTAGGTGGCCTCCAAGTTCTTCTCCAGTTTGAAATCTATGATATTGAGTCTATATAGGGGACTGCACTTGCCTCCCAGCATGCTGCCATAGACCTTTCCTGTCAGTCTGCCAGGCTGCCTTCAGCGGGAGATTTGTTTCTCTCTGTCACTTTGTGGGTTCTGTAGCTCTAAAATTTGTTTAGAGTCATTTTTTGTACATGTATTGGAGATGGTGGGAGCCAGAGCCATGCAGAGGTCCTGTTTTTACTCTTCCATCTTGGCTCTGCCATACCAGCAAGTTAGCTGGTCTCTGACCACTAGAATAGGAGTATGTCTTAAGGCCAGTAGCATTCTGTTTGGGTTGTAAGAGCTTGTTGCCTATGGGAACATATGTAAAACATAAAAAATATTATCTAAAAACTCCTGTGAAGTAATTGAAATTATGGAGATCTCTGAGAAGATACTGGAGTAGATGGAGGAGGCTAGCTCTACCCTATCTAGCCAACATTCATCATCATTATTTTCTCCCTATGACCTTTCATCCATTCAAATCACATCCAACATTCAAGGTTCAAATCAAGTCCCATATTCCCATAAATCCACTTCTGCCTACTTCAGACCTCATTAATTTTCCCCTCTGTGAACTTCTCACTGTGATTAGTCAGGCCAATAAGCATTTATTAAGTGCTTACTACATGATAGGCTAAGCTCTAAGAATACAAATACAAGCAAAAGACAGTCCCTGTCCTCAAGGAGCTTACATTATAATTAAAGAACACAATATAACACAAAGAAGACAAGGAGTCTGAAAAGATGTGTTCACTGGGGTGGGGGGAGAGGAGAGATTCACATACCCAGGTACCCAGAAAAAGAGAGTATAAAGTCCAGAAAAGCCAAGAGTGCTGCCTGAAGGAGAAGGAAGACATGGCAGATGGTCTGGGCATTCTCCGTAACATGAAAGTTCTAAGAAGAACAAGCCATTCAGAGGGAGAGGTCACAGTTACAGAAGATATTTCCAATGTGTGAAGTTCAGGGGTGAAGTAAACTGCCAGGGTGAAGAGGTTTCTGGGGTATTTTACTTATTTAATTGTTTTATGTTGTAGTTTATTTTAATTTATTTTCTTAAATATTTCCTAATTAAATTTTTCTTTCAATATATTCTGTTTATTTCATTAAATATTTCCCAACTAAAAGCAAATTTTTTAGCATTCATTTGAAAAATTTTGAGCTCCATATTCTCTCCCATGCCTCTTACTCCCTTGAGAAGGCAAGCAATTTGATATTGATTATACATGTGGAGTCATGCAAAATTATATTTACATATTAGCCATGTTACAAAAGACAACATGGACAAAAAAAGGAGAAACAATAAAGAAAATTTTTAAAATGTATGCTAAAAACTCAGAGTTTATAATTTCTCTCTCTGGAGGTGAAGAACATTTTCCATCATGGGTTCTCTGGAGTTATTTTGGATTATTGTCTTGATCAGAATAGCTAAGTCTTTTACAGTTTATGATCTTTACAATATTGCTGTTACTGTGTATTATGTTCTCCTGTTTCTGTTCACTTCACTTTGCATCAGTTCACATATACACACATGCATACAGACACACACACAGAAATAGACACTCATATAGCTATTTTAAAAGCTTAGAATGGCATTAACACTTTTGGGAAACACTGTATATGTCGTGTATGTATGTGTGTGTGCATATACATAGATATAAGATTCAAGTATGACAGCCATGTGTATATGATATATATATTATATATGTGTGTTTGTGTGTGTATACATTTCTATATCTATATCTATATTTTACTTGAATTTACTTTAACATTGATGGTTTTCTTCCTGGAAATTATTCCCATTATCAGTCATTAGTTTCCAAGAAATATGATAGGTCAAGGATCTGTGGGCACTCATATTCTTCTGTGTGGAGCAAGAAAGATCATGTTAGGCCTCATCATTAGGATATTGAGTAGAAAATTGGCCAGGTTGCTCTCCAGAAAGGCTGGATCAGTTCACAACTCCACCAGCAATGCATTAGTGTTCCAATTTGCCCACACCCTCTCCAGCATTTGTCATTTTCCTGTTTTGTCATCTTAGCCAATCTGACTGGTGAGATGTGGTACCTCAGAGTTGTTTTGATTTGCATTTCTCTAGTCAATAGTGAATTAGAGCATTTCTTCATGTGCTTATAGATAGCTTTAATTTCTTTCTCTGAAAACTGACTGTTCATATCCTTTGACCATTTATCAATTGGGGAATGACTTGTATTCTTATAAATTTGACTCAATTCTCTGTATATTTTAGAAATGAGTCCTTTGTCAGAGACATAGGTTGTAAAGATTCTTTCCCAATTTCCCACCTCCCTCTTAATCTTGGTTACATTGGCTTTGTTTGTACAGAAACTTTTCAATTTCATATAGTCAAAATTATCCATTTTACATTTTATAATGTTCTCTAATTCTTGTTTAGTCATAAAGTCTTTCCCTCTCCACAAGTCTGATAGGAGAGCAATCTGGAATTATGCCCAAAGGGCTATAAATACTTTCACACCCTTTGATCCAGCAATACTACTCCTAGGGTTATATCCCAAAGAGATCATAGAAATGAGAGAAAGACCCATATGTACAAAAATGTTTATAGCAGCTCTTTTTGTGGTAGCAAAGAATTGGAAATTAAGGGGGTGCCCATCAATTGGGGAATGGCTGAACAAGTTGTGGTATATGCATGTAATGGAATACTATTGTGCTATAAGAAATGAGGAGCAGATGGTCTTCATATTTACCTGGAGAGGCTTAAAAGGACTGATGCTGAGTGAGAAGAGTAGAACCGGGAGAAATTTGTACACAATTACAGACACAACATATGTGTGATGACCAACTTTGATAGACTGGACTCTTCTCAGCAATGCAGTGATATAAGTCAATCCCAAAAGACTGATAAAGAAGAGAAATATGTGCATCCAAAGAAAGAACTAAGTTTATATCCAGGTGGGAGCAAAATACCTGATCTTTTTCCTTCTCTTATTTGGTTTTATGTCCTCTTTACCATTTTTCATTCCATCTGGTACAATCCATCCTTATAACCTGACTAATGTATAATGTGAAAGTATTTATAGATCCTATACTTGACTATAAGCTGCCATGGGGGGGAGGGGAAGGAGGGGGACAAAATGTGAAACTCAAGCAATTGTGAAATTGAATCCTATAAACTAAAAGGAAACAAACAAATTAATAAAAAAAAAAGAAAAAAGAAAATTGGCCAGGAAATTGTAAGCTCTCAGCATAAATTAAAAAAAGCATATCTATTTCCTTTTTGAAGAGTCTAATCACACTTGGAATAAAACATTTCTGAATGTGATCAGACTATAATCAATAGGGAAAAGCTAGTTTCTGGGAAATAGGAAACCAGGAGAAGTGTGGACTCTAGGGACCCGAGTTATCTGCTTGTTTCAACTTTTCATTTGCATGTTCTCCTAGATTTATTCATCCCATAGTAGATGAACATTTTTGTCTCAAAAGGAGCTGTTTGAAAATCTGGGTGATATTTTTCAAACTCAGTTTTGTTTTTCTTGGTTTGGAGTAATCTCATTTGAAGGAGAACATCTGCCAAGCATTCTCTTGCTTCATCAAATAACCATATCCTATTTAAATTCTTCCCTAAATAGAACTGAAGATGGAGGGGGGGTGGGGCGGGAAATGAGTAATATCTGAGAAAAACACAGAATAAACGGGACTTGTGTTTGTGTAGCAGCTGTGTTGGATCCCTGAATTTGTAGATGAAGTTTATATGGTAAAATTAATTGTCCTGTGTGCTGACAGGCTTATGAAAGCAACAGAAAGTGATTATTACTGATCCCTGCTTATAACCCCAAACTTGGATTTACATGAACCAGAATCAGTTGGAGTGAGGGAGGGGAGTTTCCCCACAAATAACTCTGGTTCATGTTGTAACTCAGAGTTTCCTCTAGGAATGTCAGAATTTGACTCCTGTCTAGGCAAAACAGAAAAGTTTAAAAAGTGCTTGGTATACCATGCAAGCACTCAAGCTAACAGTATGTATCAAATATAGGCCAATCTTTATTTAGGCTAATCAAAGCACAAAGGATTCACAGGAGCTCATAAACCAGCTATACAACTCTTCTTCCCTTAAATGAGTCCAATCTTCTTTTAGTGTTTTTGTGACAATTTATGTTTGAGGTTCCAACAGAAGGAAAACATACTTAATGTCCATATAGGGATGTCTGTCATCTTTTACTATGCCACATCTCTCCTTAGGTACCTGTACAATGTCCAATATTTATAGTGCTATACTAAGATTGAAGCCCCTTCCCATCTCCTCCCCTGGGAATTTGTACTTATGTTGCTGGAGAACCAATTCCTTTCCCATAAAATGTGTACAGTTCACAAAACTTGCAACAATACTAGAGATCAAAGTCCAAATTTGTTCCTCCACCTTGTTCCCCTATCCCTTGCTACTTTTCTGCTTCTGAGGCCACGTTCTTCTGCCTTTTAAAATTTCCTATATTGTTTCTCCTTTTTTGTCCTGCCTTTACTTGGTTAGTGTTATCCAAATAACACGTTTTCACCCTGGGAACAGCTCTCAGAATTTTCCAGGAATTCTCTTTCCTTTCTCTAGGACACTGGGTCAGTCCTTGAACTCTTACCATCCTCCCTATCACTGCATGACCCTGGCTGCTGTCACCTCTTAGCCATGTCACCTCTTAGCCTCTTAGCCTCTTCTTTTCTGGGACCATATAGATTCCCCTCAGAACTCCTTAACTACTTTCTATGGCTGCTATCTCTGGTGCATGTGTGTGTATCACATCAATGTATGTATGAATTTGAATTAAAATATGTACACATATGTATTTATATGTGTGTGTATATTCCCTGTGATTGAATCTCCACTTTTTTATTTCCCCAGAGGTGCCAATGCTATTTCTTTCCTAATTGTTCCTCCTTCTCTATGATCCCTCTTTATCTCCAAAAGAGAATAAATATTAAGAGGAAATAGATAATGAATTATGAAATGTATGACAAATTATTCTATATTAATTTTATCTATCTCCTGGAAGAGAAGTGATGGACCCAGAGTTTTTTGTAAGAAGCTGAGTTCTTTTAGTCCCTTCTTTCCCGTCTTCCCTACCACCTTATTCTAAGATGATGGTGGTAGGTTCTTCTAAGGTCATTCTCAGGATAATTATTAGTGATAAAATTGAATAAGATAACAGCTATTTTCCAAGGTCACTGAGTGAATGCCATCCTTAGACTAATTATGAGACACTACTCATTAAAAGCTTTCTCGTCATCCCCAGATTGAAGCCATCTACATTTGAATCCGATGAGGGTCTTAAATGTGTGTTAAGGCCAATCTGTCCAAAGAACCAATAATGAGTTTAGGAAAAAAAATATCTATAAACTTGACCAGGTGTATCCTCATCAAAGAAAACTCCCAAATCATCAAGGCTGATTGTGAAGTGTGTGTAAGGAACTGACATCAGAGACGGAGTTTTTTCTCTATACTGTGTAAGCAAAAGCAAATTAACCTCAGATTTCCCTCTGCTGAAAATCTATGCTGGTAACATTTTGCCCCCTACTGAAGAGTACTTGTCTGAGAAACTATTGCTCAAGGGCAATGCTATAGCCCACCCTCCATACACAGATGCTGACAAGAGCTAGAGATTCCTTACGGTCCTGGGAGAAGCATCAAAGGATGTCTCAGTGCAGAACTCTTCCCCATCATCTTAGGACTTGACTGACTAGTCCATAGCTATAAATGAATTTCACTGGGATATATAAGTTATGTGGTGACTTTTTCCTTTATTTTTAAGTGGCATAGTGATAGTGCTTGCCACATAATCATCCAGGCTTTAACACAGTTCTTGGCACACAGTAAGTGCTTAATAGTTGCTTTTTTCCACCCATTCATTTAGAGAACTCTTATTGCTAAATGGCAAGGAATAAACAGGAGAGACTAGTCACCTATTTAGCGACTGAAATTATCTCTTTGCCCTTAGGACATGGCCCCCTCTAGTTTTCTTGAAATTGTGTGGCTACCAAGTGGGACAACATCAACCATCTTTTGTTTTCACCATATGACCCAGTACACCTCATTTTACAGTTATATGTATCTTTAATAACTTCCTTTGCAGCACTTCTCTGGGTCTTGTTCAGTAAATTGTTGTAACCTATTCAAACCATGTTCCTTGCCATGATAAAATCAAAACTTCATGTGTTGGACATCTGGCATGTAAACAAACAATAAAGGAATCTGTCCAATGGCCTTTGAGAATAAAAAACAAACATCTCTGTTAAAATAACATGTATTTAAGAAGAATTAACTAAATTCTATGCTTCATAATAAGATGAGATGTGTTTGTTGTAATTGTAGTTGTGGTTATTGTTTTTGGTTCTTCACTTTCAAGCATTTATTGGTCTTGGAGTTGGAAGACTTGAGTTTGGGTTTCAGCTTCGCTTCTTGCAATATTAAGCAATGGGACTGTAGGTTCAAATAGAGGTTTTAGTTTTGGTAAGGAAGAGAATTGAGATTGGAGGGAAAGAGTAGAGGTTGAGTAAGAAAGTTGAGTTGTTCAAATTAATGGAAAAATCAGAGTTTAGGACCTGAGGAGTAGAACAATTTCAAATAATGGCAGAGCCTAGGCAATGAGCAGTTGAGGGATTTCTCTGCTCAGATGTCTTAATCTTTTCAATATAGCAAAAGACAAAGTTATCTGCTGAGTGGGAGAAGGGATAGAGTAGAGATATGGAGGAGAGAAGATTTAGAACCCATGCAGTGGTGAAAAAGATAGAGAATTCATAAGAATAAAGGATTACTGTACAGTGTTTTTTTCTCTCTAATTTAATGATGCCCTTTATCTTTACGTCAGTATCATCTCTGGACATAGCTCCCAGCCCCCATCTCAATGGAACTCTCCCTCATAACAAATAAAACCAGTTTATCAAAAATAGCCAATATACAGTGAACACATCCGTGAATGTATGCAACATTTCTCTCTCATAGTCCTCTGCCTCTGCTGAGGGACAAGAGGTATGTTTCATTATCTGTTCTCCAGGAATATTATTGATTTTCCAATTACTCAGAATTTTCATCTTTCTTTTAGTGATCTTTTCATTTACAGGCTTATAATTATTGTGAATGTTGTTCTCCTGTTTCTGTTTATTTTGCTCTGCATAGTACTATTATGCATATGGACCATCTGAGGTAACACAGCATATATTTGCACTTGAGAGTTAAACAATTCTGCTGCCTCCCTATTTCTATTATCATTGTCTCATCTGTTCAGAATTCTTTACCTGTGTTGATCTCCCACTTGCTTCCAACATAGTTTTTTGAAAGGTCTAATTTAACATTTAGAAGCTATTCAAAGTTCATTACTCCTATTCCTATGGGGTTCTGCTACTCTTTTGAGGCATTTTACTACAACCCATCTTTGTTTCCATCTTCTGTATGTGTCTCTGAAAGTTCCAAGTTGGTTGATGAGTTCCTTATGCATACAGAGTGGTATTTTCAAATAGTTTCTCCTTTTCTTTCTCCCTGGATTTTGTTGTTATTATTGATGAAAACTGAAGAATTATTTTACTGATACCTTTCATTTGTGATAACAGAGTCTCCCCCACCTCCCAACATTACAAAAATAGCAAAACAACAAGAACTTATGCAGTGATTGTATCTAATAGGATATGACACATTCCACACCTGCCAAGTCCCCCACAACTCTACCAAGAAGAGGAAAATAAGTTTCTTTTTCTGATCTCTGGGACTGGTATTTGTCCTTACAGGGAATTATTTCTATTTATAGTTTCAGAGTTTTAGTTTGTAGAGCTTCCTATTCCACTTGGGTCAACCTCATTTCTAAAATTTTATTTTATGGATCATAGCCACCTTTGAATCCTTTGAAATCTCAAACCCATGGTGTCTATGGAACAACATCCCGGTTCCCTAGTCCCCATCTTTATCAGGAACTGTTAAGATGGAATTTTCACTTCCTTCCAAAGTTCTCATCGTCTTTACTCTAGTAAGCAGGTTTGTTCCACCACCTCTTATCCATTTAATCCATTCCCTTTAAATAAGGTTCCCTCTAAAAAAACATATCCCACTTGTGAGTCCCATTCCTCCAAGTCTCATTGACATCAGTGGGGTAAAATTGATCTTGTATTAGCTCTAGCTGTCCTTATTCATCACCTGTATTTTGCTTATTTGCATAGCTATTTCAGAGACTCTGGGATTTATTGTTGATTTTCAGCTTGATTATTGGTTACTGTGAATTACTGTGCCTCTCTGCCAATATCATTTTCCTTATGCTGCACCTGAAATCCTCTGTGGTTTTTGACTTGGCAGATACATGTAAGCAAACTTCTCTCTTTCTCTTTTTCCAATTTAAAGCAGTCATGATTAGACTTGTTGGATTATGTGCAAATATATTTTTTACTGGCCTTTATTAGTTACATTCCATCTATATAGCCAACGGCCCATCATTCCTGTATCATAAGCTACAATCCAGAAATTCAAATCTCAGACATTCTTCTTACCTAGTAATAATTTTCCAAATCCACCTTTCTTTCTTGTAAATCCTACCTTGAACTGGCAATAGTAATGAAAATATAACCTATACTCTTTTTTCTTTGGAGGTGGGAAGCTAGGGCAATTGGGGGTAAGTGACTTGCCCAAAGTCACATGGCTAGTAAGGGTTAAATGTCTGAGGTCAGATTTGAACTCAGGTCCTCCTGACTCCAGGGTCAGTGCTCTATTTACTGTACCACCTAGCCACCCCAACCTATACTCTTAATAGTCTTCACTTCCTTGGAATCAGAGAAGCTGGGTTCAAATTCTACCTCTGACACTCACTACCTGTATGATGTTTGGCAAGTAATTTACCCTCTGTGGGCCTCAGTTTCCTCATCTGTAAAATGAGGATAATAATAGCAGTGTGAGGATCAAGTGAGAATGTCTATAAGTGTTATTGAAACCTTAAAGTCCTATAACAACTTTAGTTATCCTTTGCCACATGCATGACTAGAAGTGGACAGTGGTGGTTGGGAGTTCACAAGACCCTCTCAAGAGGAACTAGGTGATCAAGAATGAGAAAATTGACAAAAAGTGAGGATTTTATTGTGTCTTAATATACTACAAACTTAATACAAAGAAACAGTTCGACATTATAGTCAAATCTTTATATTTTGCCTTGGTAAGACCACATCAAGAATATTCTGCTTATCTTTGGGCATGTTATTTTAGAAGAGACATAGACAAGATAGAACATATCCAGGGAGGGCAATTAGGATGTTTAGAGGACTAGAAGTCATGTCATAGGAGGATCTGTTGAAGGAAGTAGGAAATATTACTCTGGAAAAGATTTAGGGAGCCTTAATAGCAATATTCAGGCATTTTAAAGAACTATAATGTGGACTGTAAGTCAGGAGGACCTGAGTTCAAATCTGGCCTAATCACTTAACCCTGTTTGCCTCAGTTTCCTCATCTGTAAAATGAGCTGGAGAAGGAAATGGAAAATCACTCCAGCATCCTTGCCAAGAAAACCCCAAATCAGATCACAAAGAGTCAGACATGACTGAAATGACTGAACTACAACATCAACAACAACAACTTGGTCCCAGAAGGCAATAGGTGGAAGTTTTACAAAATCAGACTTTAGTTTGATGCAATATAAAACTCTCTAACCAAAAGTGGAATGAACTTCCCAAGGACATAGCAAGAGACTGGGTGGCTACTTTTTGATGATGTTCAGAGGGTTCCTGATTAGGTATGCATTAGACTCAAAAGCCTTTGAAATCCCTTCTAACACTTAGATTCTGTGAGATGAAATGACTTAGTTTTTTTTTTTAACCTTTCTTGTTATTATGTCATCACCCACTCATTTCTCAACCTTCTGCAATTTGTTTTCCAACCTTACCTCTTGACCAAAATGGCCCTCCAAGTTTGAGTGTTATCCTAACTGCTAAATCCAATGGCCCAAATCCAAAAAAAAGTCCTCAGTCCTTACAGGAGCAGTCTGTTGACTCAAAAGAGCAACTCTTTTGAAAAGAGCCTTTTCTTAGCTCTCACTCTTCTTGATCTTACTGTAGTTTTTAATACTGCTCAATGACCACCTCTCTAGGACCATTATTTCAAGAAAAGCTCCAACTGTTCTTCTCTTCAGTACCAAATGTTCAACCCTCTTGTCTTTAGCCTCCTTGTGACCTGGAAGAACATTTTGTCCTGGGATCCCATTCTCTTGGTTAGTGATTGCCTATTTCAGATATAATGGGGGAAACCATTGATTATACCACCTACTTAAAAGGAATTACCTTTGTTAGGCAAGAACATGATTGAGTCAATCAATTGCAACTCAAAAGGAATAGGGCCTGTACAAAGCCCTTGTGTGAGACTTAGTTATACCCTAAGGCAGAGGAACCATCTCTTTTAGAAGATCTTTTGTATTTGTCCTACTGTTAATGTTCTCTCTCACCCCTCCCTCAAAATTATTTTGTATTTACTCTGCCTATATTTGGTATCTAGGGTACATTATTATAATCTATATGCATGTTATTTTTCTCCTGGTAGAATACAGATTCCTTGATTGAAGAGACTTTTTCTTTTCTTTCTTTTGGTCATATTCCCAGGGCCTTAAACAATGTCTAGAATGTAATAGCTTTTGATCAATAAATGCTTATTGAATTGTTATGGGCCATAAAAGAGAAATTCTTTACACTTAATAGAATAATAGTTAAAAAGAGATTACAGAATTCAGCTACTATGAACTCCTACACAACAGAGAATTCTCTCTTACAGAATGTCACTTAGCTTTGACTTAAATACTTCAGTGTTCACTGCCTCTCATAAGGAAGGTCACTACCTTGTTTCAGTCCTGCCAGTTATGAGCTTTGTGACCTTGTAAAAATCACTTTATTTGTCTGGGTTTCATTTTCTTCATCTACCAAACAAAAGATTGGACTAGAAGAATATCACCTCTGATATTTGGTGAGTTTGTGATCATTGGACGGTTTTAGTATTAGGAAGATTTTTAAGTGGGATTGAGATTGTCCCCCTTTTAACTTTGACTTATTGGTCCCAGTTTTTCCCTTTGGGACAACACAGATCAAGGTTGCTCCTAATTTTAGAAGAGCTCTTTCAATACATAAATTGAAGTGTTATATTCTACCCTCAGTCTTCTCTTTTCCTGGATAAATATTCCCATTTTCTTCAACCATTCCCCATATGGTATAAATTCCTTGAGGGCAGGTCTGTTCATTTTTGGTTTTGTATCTCAAAAGTGTAGGATGGAGGAAGAAAAGACATACTATTTTAGAAGCATATTATGTGACTAAATGACAACCTTATTCATTGTCTGGGAGGGGCATTTTGGCTGCACCAATAGTCTAGTTGAACAAGCAGATTGCACAACAAACAGTCGAATTTCCTATTTGGGAAGTCCGGTGATCAACTTTCTGAATATGGCAGAACAATACTCCATTGATTCAGCTAGATGACACAAAATGCTGCTGATTGGCCACATACTCTTTTTTTTTCTTTTTGGAGGGCAGTTGGGGTTAAGTGACTTGCCCAAAGTCACATGGCTAGTTTTGGTGTTAAGTGTCCGAGGTTGGATTTGAACTCAGGTCCTCCTGCCTCCAGAGCTGGTGCTCTACTCACTGTGCCACCTAGCTGCCTCTCAATACTCTTAAATAGACCTACAAGTCTCTATAAAAGAAATCAACCCATTGAGAGTAGAGTGGGGACAGGAATTGGTGGCTATCAGCAGACCATGCACTAACAAATTTAATTTCCTTTAGGTTTGTCCACTACCTTCATTTAACCTCCAGTTTTGTGGGCTTGCTGGACTAGTACATCATCTGTCACATAGCAGGTGCCTAATAAATGCTTGTGGATTGATTGATATAACTATTCCAGTGATAGACTGTATGTCTTTTGGCTGAGAGCTAGTCCAGCTAAGAGTTCAGTGAACCTCATAAATAATCATACTGATGATGATAGGATTTATATAGAGTCTACTATATACCAGGTATTGTGCTAAGTACTTTACAAGTACTATCTCATGTTACGCTCACGGCAAGCCTGGGAGGGAGATGCTATTTTAATTTCTATTTTATAGTTGAGGAGGAAACTGAGGCAGACAGAGGTTAAGCCACTTACCCAAGATCACACAACCTTTAAGTGTCTGAGGTCAGATTCTAACTCAGGTCTTCCTTAGTGTTTTGTCTATTTCGTTGTGCTATTTCGCTGCTTGATAGCACTCACTGTGCCTCCTAGATGCCTCATTACCAGGTTGGATGCAAAATGATAGATCACTTCATCCCAAATGAATGAATCCATGGCAAACTTTCAAGACCATATATTAAGTTACGAAAGGATTGCAATCTCTATTGGTGGAGAAAGTACTCAAGATGAAACTACAAAGCCTCGATGTCCTGGAGTATCCCTGATTTGACATTGTTTATAGACTCTCCATTATCTTGGTCGCCTTTCTCCAGATGCGTCCCAGTTTGTTAATAGATTTAAGAGGTGCCACCCAGAACTGAACTCCACTGTCTAGCCAGCTAACCAGAGGAGAACAGAACTGGGAATCCAGGGAGACTATTACTTTAAAATGCAGCTTAATATCACATTTGCCTTTTTAGTAGCCACATCATACAGATGACTCATATTAAGCGTGTAGTGAACTAAGACCTCTCTCTCTCTCTCTCTTTTTAACATGAATTACTGCCAAGCCACTGGAAAAACACCAACTCACAGAATTTTACATTTAGAAAAAAAGACAAATGAGGCACAATTATTCCAACTCATCAACTTTGAAATGCAGAAAATCTTTTGGGGAAGATTTGAATTTTTCATCAGTAACATTTGAGAACAAGAGATTACCATACTCTCATTATATTGGAAACAGACATATTTTGTCAGGCACTGCGATATTTATAGTTATTACTACCACATTTATGTAAATTATAGTAACATTGTGTGTAGATGAAATTCATCTATTTATACTTGCTTATTGTCTCTGCATTTGATGTGTTATTACTCTCCTTATTATGTCATATGATTGTTTCACCAGAACCTTCAGTAGCAAATTATATGAATTAATTTGATTTTCACAATAGGGAGATGATTTTATTATACCAGCAGACCATGTTTGCATCTGAAGTAGAAGGGTTATTTACTTGCATTTTCCATTTTGTTGAATTAGAATTTAGTGCCACTGATCACTTCTTGCTGAAGATAGTTTGACTTTTACTGCCAGATGTCTATTTTAGAATTGGCCTGTAAGAGTTGATTTAATCTGTGTTCCAAATATAGAGCTTCTCTTTCACCTTTAAGGTTTCTATTTCTTAATCATATATAAACAGGTGACAAACTTCTAGAAAATCAAAATATATCTTTTTCATCCTTATTATTTCTGTAAAAGAAGCCCAATGATATAGAGGTCAGCAATAGTGTATTGGATTTAGGACTGGACTTGGACCCCCCAAAATCTTAGGTTCAACTCCTGGTTCTGTTATTTAGTAATAATGCATCCTTGGGCAAGTACTATAACTTCTCACGGTGTCAGTTTCTTTATCTATTAAATGGGCAGAATAATATTTGTATCACCTATCTCATTATTACTATGAAGGAAGTGCTAGTTCTAAGTAGTAAAGTGTTATATCAAATGTGAATTATTATTGTTGTCACAATTCTTCTTCCTGTTTCCATCATGCCCAATTGTCCCTTCTTATTGTATTTCCCTTCAATCAGGATGGCTTTCTTTATTTTTTCTTTGCTAACTCTGCTCTCTCTTGAGATCCTAAATCTCATTCTAAGTGCATCAAGACAACAGGGTACTGGAAAGAGACCCTTGTGGGAAAGAGATTAAACAACAAAGAGAAAATTCAGACAATTCCTATTTAGCAACACTACTAACCTACAAAACAACTCCAAAAGCTGACCTACAGTTAGGTAGCTAGGTAGTACATTGGACAGCACACAGGACCTGGAGTCAGAAAGACCTGAATTTAAATCCAGCCTCAGACACTTACTAGATGTATGACCCCAGGCAAGTCACTTAAGCTTGGTCTCTCTCAGTTTCCTCATCTGCAAAGGGGGGGTAGTAACAGCAACTACTTCACAAGGTGGTTGTGAGCATCACATGAGTTCATATTTGTAAAGAGCTTAACACAATGCCTGGTGTATCGTAGGTACCTAATGATTCCTTGTTCCTTCATATCATCCTCATGATAATGGGCTATAGAAATGTTATGTTAGGTCAATAAATTGGGTCCGTTTTCTGCTCTGGGCAGTCAAGAGTCATCCTGCTCTCTTAACTGTGGTTTACCAGAATCTACTCTAAGATCAGATGCAATTTAGAGTAGAAAAAAAGGCAAGTGAACAGGCTTTATAAAAATCAATTCTCCCTCCTCAAGAAATTAAGGGATGGAGGCAGAGATAGAATTTGTGGAGCAGTTAATGCAATTTCAGTAAACCCTCTTTTCTCCTTTAAAGAAAATGTTTCTTTTTCTTATACTGCTATAACTGGCCAAATAAATAATATTTTATCCCACATATATGTGTGTCCTACCCTATACACTTATTTACCTAGCAGAAGTTTATTATTTCCTTGGGGGAGCTGTTTTCATTTTTTGTCATCTAATTCTTATCAAATTCATATCCCTAATTGTTAGCTCACTGCCTGACACCTAGTCAATATTCATTTAAATTGAATTGCATATCTATGATATTCCTTACGGTTATTCAAATCACAAATGGAATTGGTAGAGATTTCTTCATCTCCATTCAACACCAAGTATGTTGTGGTAGATACTAAAGAAGGAAAGAAATTGACCCCTGCCTTCAAGAAGCTTGCCATCTCTCTGGCTTGACAAGCACATCCATGCCAATAATTAGAGCATACTGATAGTTTCTGATAAGGAGATAGTTGGTACAAAGAAAGGATGATAGAAAAATTAATTAGAATGGTCTGGAGAAGTTTCATGAAAAAGATGATACCGGAGTATGGAATTGAAGGAGAATCAGAAGTTCAATGAGGAAGGTTAATTCTGGTTGTGAGGTGCAAGGGGGCAGTAAGAGGGAGGGAGAAGAGATTCACAGTATCAATAAATGCAAGGAAGCAAGAAAGAACCTGACTCAAGCCTTCTAGCTTTCTTGTTTGTTGACACACATGCAGAAGGTTTTATGATGGGAAATCAATAGTATTTATTGTCATTTTCAAATCTCAGAAAATGAAGAAAGGCAAAGTAGGTTTGGAAAGCCAGGTAGGATTAAAAAAAATCTTCATATAGACAGGGAATTCAAGAAACCTTCCACAAATATGGTGGAAATATTCATGGAATCAGACATGAGTTCTGGTTCTAATTCTGCTACTAATTAGCAATGTGACCTTGATCAATTCATTTCTCTGTGGGCCTCATATATATAATGAGACTGGGGTTTGTGCTAGGTGTTCCCTCAGGCCCTGTCTAACATTAATACCTTTATGATGCCAAGCATCATTTGGATTTTAGGATCCTTTGGTTTAGAATAGCAAGAGATCTGGAATCAGGGATATGCTGGAGCCAGCTTATACCACTAGGGTTTATTTTTAAATTTTATTTTTCTGGAGGCAATTGAGGTTATAAGTGACTTGCCCAGAGTCACACAGCTAGTAAAAATCTGATGTTGGATTTGAACTCAAGTTCTCCTGATTCCAGGAATGATACTCTATTCTCTGTGCCACCTAGCTGCCCTGGGGGATTGTTAAATTTTCAGTTGTGAGAATTTACACCCAACAAATTGGTGAATGCCCCCAGCGCTTTACTTATTGTTTTCTCAAGAAAGTAATGGAGAAAAATGTTAATAATGAACAACAAATCAGAACATTGTCCTTTTTGGAGAGCCAGTAGTTAAACATTTACCAGCAGACCCCTGCCTAGAATCCAACCCATAAATGAAATATGAATCTCCTGGACAACCTACTGAATATGCAGCCATCTAACTTCTGATTGGATATTTCCAGGGATAAAGAACTCACTGATAATCATATGATAATCCACGTTTGGAACAATCTATGTTAGGAAGTATATTATGATGTTGAGTTAACATCTCTCTCTCTCTCTCTCCTTCTCTCTCTCTCTCTCTTCTGTCTCTTTCTCTGTCTCTCTATAGAATTTTCATTTAAATTTGACAAGTATTTATCAGTGGAAGGCACAGTACAAGGTGCTGATAATACAAAGACAGAAAAAAAGATGTCTCTGCCTAGTCCCAGACCTCAAAGAGCTCTGAAGGTCCAGAGAATGTCTCTAATTTCTCTTGTGTATGAAAAACTCTTCACAACTAAGTGGATATATGAAGACTGTAATCATGTTGTATGGAAATACTTCTTTTCCCTGTCATGAAAACTCCAGACCATTGACCCAGTTCTGATGAGGAAGAGGCTTGAGTCCCTTTGCTAACCTAAGTGTCATCCTGGCATCATCTTCTGGACACCTTCCAGGTCATCAATAGACTTCCTCCAATGCTTTGCCTTGAACCAGACTCAGATATCCAGATGTGGTCCAATCAAGGCAGACTACTTAATGAAGGACCAAAATGTTCCCAGGGAAAACAGTTTGCTGCTGTGCCACCCTAGTCTTCTACTAATAAGGAACTTACATAGAAAAAACTCCTGGAAAGACCTCTAGCTGTGCTTAATTTCATGTGTCTGAGGTAAGAAAATGTACTACATCCGTTAGGTGTTAGTTTCACAAGTCCACTGATGTGAAAGAAACAGCAGGCTGGGGAGTTAGGAGTTCTTGATTGAAAAATGACTTGACTTTTGAATGTGTATGTATATGTTTATGTGCATATGTGTATGTATCCATGTGTACATGTACACATACATGTGCATACACATACATACCTACACACAAGTGTGTGTATGTGTGTGTGTAGTTAAAGGCTGCAGTCTTCTTATATATGGGAAAACACAATCAGACCCTGTTCAAGAGTATTTTTTATTTATTCCAGTCTTAATGAACTACAGTAAGTAGACACCATAATTTTCTACTCAATGCTGATATAGAGGAAACTGAATGGAGTCTCAGAAGAGGTAGAGCCAGCCTGCTATTTTATCAATCGGTTGACATTTTGAGGATTTTTCTGATGTAAAGGTTTCTAGAAGTTTCTTTGAAAATCACAGGGGCATCTAGGTGGTATAGTGAATAGAGCACTGGCCCTGGAGTGAGGAGGACCTGAGTTCAAATCCGCCCTCAGGCACTTGACACACTTACTAGCTGTGTGACCTTGGGCAAGTCACTTAACCCCCATTGCCTTGCCTTCCCCCTCAAAAAAAAAAAGTAAAGGAAGAGGCTGTGTAAACCTCCACCTCCCTTCACCCATTCCTCCCCAAAGGTAGGCACAGGAGTATGTAAATCCAGCATTTTCTATTTATTTAGAATTTCCATACGTGATTTCACTGGTGTAGAAACCCCCTTCACTAGGGCATCAAGGCATCAATCAGTTAGTCTTAGTGAGCTGTTTGGGGTACTGAGAAGGGGATCGGCCCATGATCCCACAGCTATTATGTGTCAGAGGCAGGATTTGAATCTTGGTCTTCCTGACCTCAAGATGAGCTGGAACTCTATTCACTACAGCAAGGCTGCTTCCCATCCTAAGCCTGAATTCAGATGGCAAGTAGTGAAAAAAACCAGATTCTTCTTTTTAAAATATCATTGGGGCTGGTGGAATGAGGAGAACTCACTTACCTAGTACCTGAGCTGAGCCTAGAAAGGAGTTGGGGTTGCCAGAGGTGGAGTTTTGGAGGCAGGGTGCATAGGGTGCAACTTATACGAAAGCCCAACGGCAGGAGAGATTATAATGTCTTGGAATGGGACATCAGACAGGATAATTTGCCTGGAACAGGAGATGTCTGAGGAGGAATCATTGGTAATCAGCTTGGAAAGATAGGTCAAAACCATTTTGTGAAGAGCTTGAAATCTTCTAGACCAGAAAAGCTTGTCAGATGTTAGTCCTGCTGGGATAAACTGGTCTGTCTTTTCATAGAGTCGCTGCATAGCTTTTATTATGGTCCAGCCTGCACAGTGCTTCTGTGCTCATGTCAAGGGTAAAATCGTTTATGCATTCATTCATTCAAACTTTCATTAATTCATTTGGCATTATTGAGTGTCAAATTATGTGAAATGCCCTGGAATCATTAGAAAGTTATTACATCTCCCTAGGTGAGCTTAAGAGAATTGTGCAAAAATACTGGAATTACAAAAATTAAGGTCAAATGTAATCTTTGCTTTCAAAAGCAAATAATTCTCAAAGAAAAAAAGGAAAACCAGTTTTCTGTTCCACAAAGGGACAAACACAGCTAAGCAAAGAGAGGGTATAACTAGTGTAGCCCCTAGGCTGCTGTTCCAGAAGTGTTACCATGGAAACCTGAGTGCTGGCAACACAGATGCAACCCCTAGTCTTGACCTTTCTCAGAGGCAACACTATAGCATAGTGTTACCATGACAGGCTGCTTGTCCTTTGCTACCTTCTCCTTCTCCCCCTCCCATCTTTGACTAGAAGTTCTGGGCCCATTTTAATGACTTTCAACCCACCTTCCTGGACTGGTTTCTTTTGTGAACTTTTTGAACCTTGACCTTAGCAAGACATTCTATTTATTTTGGATCATAGATTGAACCAAACTTCAAGAAAATGGCCAGAAATTTGTACGCAATTACAGACACAACGTATGTGTGATGACCAACTTTGATGGATTGGACTTTTCTCAGCAATGTAAGGTTATAAGACAACTCCAAAAGACTCATGATGGAGAGAGGTGTCTACATTCAGAGAAAAAGCTAGAAAGAACAGAGTTTGAATGCAGATTGAAGCAAACTACCTGCTCTCTTTCTTTTTCTTGTTTGGTTTTGTTTCCTCTTTCCCATTGTTCATTCCATCCATTACAATCCTTCTTTATAACCTGACTAATGTCTAATGTGAAAGTATTTGCAGATCCTATACTTGATTGCATGCTGCCATGGGATGGGGGGATGGGGGGAGAGGGAGAGGAAGGGGGAGAAAATTTGAAACTCAAGGGATTGTGGAACTGAATTTTGTAAACTGAAAGTAAACAAACAAATTAATAAAGACCAAAATAAATGCCCAGTGACCCCATGTAGGTGAGTAGCATCCCAAGCCCTGGGACCCAGAATGCCAGACCACTGAAGAACTAATTTGTCTTTGGGAAACCCTTGGGGTCTTCCAAGGAGCAGATAAATGACACCAGAAATATCATGAGTTGATTGCCATGCCTATAGGCAGAATCATAAGCCCCCAAGGTTCATTCATTGTGTAGGCTGAGGAATTCCAGCACAACATAAGCTATTTAGGGCTCTAAGAGAAAGCAGCCTTGAACAGTGGAAAGAAAGCTTCATTTGAAGTAAGAATTTATGGCTAAAGGAACACTAGTTCTGGAGTCAGACTCTAAGTTCAAATCCCATCTGTGATGATTACTACCTAAGTGAACTTGGACAAGTCACTTAAACACCTTGTTCCTCAGTTTCCCACTATATAAAATTAGGGGTTTGTATGAGATGGTCCTAAAGGTACCTTTCAACTCTAGATCAATGGTCCAAATCCTGGTTGTGCTATTTACTACCTATGTGACTGGGTAAGTTATTTGACTCCTGCGAGCCTCAATCCCCTCATTTATAAAATAAGGGGTCAGACTAGATAAGGTTTGAGGTCCCTTCTGACTCTAAATCTTTGGTTCTTCTTTCATCCCTAAGCATTTCTCACAGTCAGAGGCCATGTGGTCTTCTCCTGCTCAGCAGGAAAAGAAGGCTTCTAGGCCCCCCCCCCACCAACACACTGCTCCCCATTGGACCATATGCTCAAGGAGACTGTTGACATACTGTTGTCATTCAAGATTGCCAAAGTCAGTGATATTTGAAAGATTGTGGAAAACAGAAGTACCAAAAGATTGAAGAAAGGCAAATGTCTCAATTTTCAAAAAGGGAAGTAGAAAAGAGTCTGTTAACTATAGGCCAATGAGTTTGATTTTACTTCTCAGGAATGTTAGAGAATGAATATTGAAGAGCTGTCATGGCTTCATTGAGGACAGGTCATGCCAGACTAACACTCATTTCCTTTTTTTAACAAGACTACTAAACCAGGAGATGACAGGGAGATGATAGTACCCTGCCCTTGTCAGATCACCCCTGGAGTGTTGTATTCAGTTCTGAACGACCCATTTTAGGAAGTACATTCACTCTACTTTGCATCTGCTGCCCTACCTGGTTTAAACTCCAAGAAATAAGATGCTGCCACATCAAACCCACTATGTTCCATTCCTTGCTTTCCTGACTTCTTTTTTATCTTGTCTCCTTTTTTAGATTGCAAGCTTCCTGAGGGCAGGCGCTGTTTATTTTTATTAATTGTCTCCTGAACACTTAGCACATTGCTTGGCATATATTAGGCACTTAATCAATGTCTATTGGATTGGATTGGATAAGCTGTAGAATATTCACAGCTGCAGCACTGGAATTGTCAAGGGTGTCCAGAACATGTCATATGAAGATCAGCTGAAGGACCTGGAAACGTCTGACATGGAGAAGAGAAGACTTAGGGACACATGAAAGCTTTCCTCAATTATCTGAAGGGCTGTCATAGGAAAAGGATTAGGCTTCTTCTGTTCAATCTCCAAAATCTGAATTAGCAGCAATGGGGAAAATTATAATGAGGTAAATTTCACTTCAATGTCAACCAAAACTTCCTAAAAATAAGAAGTGGAACGTATTGGTTTAGGAGCCTGTGAGTTTCTCCACACTGGATGTCTTCAAGCAGAGACTGGATGACCCCTTGTTGGTGATGTTATTCAATTTAAGTACGGATTAGACTCCATGACCTCCAAGATCCTTTCCAGTATCACTGTACAACCGACGTTTATGATGTTTATTGTGTGCAAGGTACTGGGCTAGGTCCTAGGGGAACCATGACAAAAAGGAAGTTGTCCTTGCCCTCAAGGAGCTGACATTACACCATCCAACTCCAAGATCTCGTGTCTCTGTGATTCCCAGATTCTGCTGAGTCCATATTCCCAACACCAGCATTGTATTTCCTGAAAACTTGTTTATAGTGTCTCATGGTATCTTGGTGATCTTCTAAGCTAGTGAAGCTGAAAACTGCACTAAGATATTTGGACTGTGTTTTAAGTTACTGAAGCTTAAAAGTGTAATAAGACTTTTAGCCTACCCTTTACAATACTTTTTTTTTTTTTAGCAGACACAAAAAACATTGGAATTTCATTTGTCATGGAATAGCCATGATTTAAGGTATATATTTTTTTGCCTCCTTTGGCCCAGTGCTCCTAAGCAGAACTGCTCCACAATCCATGTTCTCTCTTTTCTTTTTCCAACACCCTGAGTATATTATTCTCATAGGACTTCAAAGGTCTTAGGTGCTCAAGAATATCCACTGACGCTTTCATCAATAGTGATAATGAATCTTAACGGTCATCTTATCCTCACCCTCTTCCTATTGCATGTCATGATAAAAAGCAATCACTCAATTACTAAACATTTATTAATGCCTTCTATATGTCTGGCTAAGCAGCTAGGTGAAGCAGTGCATACAACGCTGGTCTTGGAGGCAGAAGGACCTGATTTGAAATCTGGCTTCAGACACTTACTTTCTGTGACCCTGTTTGCCTTTCATTTAACTCTATTTGCCTCAGTTCATCATCTATAAAATGAGCTGGAGAAGGAAATGACTAATCACTCCAGTATCTTTTTATTTTGAATTTATTTTTAGTTTCCAATGTTCACTTCCACAAGATTTTGAGTTACAAATTTTCTCCTTGTCTCACCCCTACCCCTACCCCAAGATGGCAAGCATACTGAATACCCATTCCCCCAGTCTGCCTTCTCTTATATCCCACCCTCATCTCCCCACTTACTTTCTTGTAGAGTAAGATGGATCTCTATACCCCATTACCTGTATATCTTATTTCCCAGTTGCATGTAAAAACAAGTTGTTTTTTTTTAATATTTGTTTTTCAAACTTTGAGTTCCAGATTCTCTCCCCTTTTTCCTCCTCACCCACCCCCACTGGGAAGACAAGCAATTCAATATAGGTTATACATGTGTAGTTACGCAAAACATTTCCATAGTAGTCAAGTTGTGAAAGACTAGCTATATTTCCTTCCATCCTATCCCACTCCCCCCATTTATTCTGTTTTCTCCTTTGACTCTGTCACTTTTCAAAAGTGTTTGCTTCTAACTACCCTCTCCCCCAATCTGCCCTCCATTCTATCATCCCCCCTCTTATCCCCTCCCCCCCCTACTTTCTTGTAGGGTAAGATACCCAACTGATCACTCCAGTATCTTTGCCAAGAAAACCCAAAATGTGGTCACGGAGAGTCATGGACATGACTAGAAAACAACTCAACAACAGTAACAACAACAAAAATGTGCCAGGCACTGTGAGAAGCTCTCATTGTTATATTGTTTACCAGTTATTACCATAGCAAATATATGGCCAGAAAACAATTCCTTTGTGTTTCTTTCTGAGTAGCATATGGGTTCTGGACCCTCATCTTTGTATCTGAATTTTGAAGAAGACAACTGTCTCTATTGCTTTGCACAAACTAGACACTTAATGTTGGCTGATTTGAATTAATCTATCAATGCCAGTTTGAAATTGGTATAAGGAAGAGTTTACAACAAATAGACCTGACAGCATAATGACCAATCATGACTTCAGAAGACTGATAATGAAGCGTGCATTCCACCCCTTTGCAGAGATGTGATGGACCAGAGACAAAGAATGAGGCATCTGTTTTCAGAAATCACCAATGGATTGAACTGTTTTGCTTGACTATACTTGTTACAAGGGAGGGCTTCTTTGGAAGGAGGGACAGAGTTAATGAGAAGTAACAGACATGAAGAAGAGAGAAAAGAACATTATTGAAATATAAACAAAACAGAAGAAAACAAAATGTTCAGAAGGCAACATAAACAATCAGGGTGAATTTGTTACTGCCGCATTTAATATGCACTTAAAAATCGCATATAACACATTCATGATTTCATATACAATCCTTTTTCATTCATAACTTGTATGTTAGAATGTGTTAGTGATTATTAAATTAAAAATAAAAAAAATTTAAGAAACATGAATAGGCCTAATAATGGAATAAATCTCTTTCACAAGGTAGTGAGTTCTCCAGGGAGGCATCCAAGTAGCAGTTAGATGACCTTTTGCTGCAGATGCTTCAGAGAGGTTGGCCTTACATGACTTTTGAGGTGCCGAATAACTTGAAGATTCCCTTACTCTTATCAAATCACCAGGGTTCATGTTACTAAGCCCATAGTTAGGGCTTAAGTAGAAAAGAATTCATATTTATATAACTCCCTATGAAATGCTAATCCAGCTCACTCCTGGGAGCTCACAGAGCTCAGCTTCTTTAATTAATAACTTCCACCTGTGAATCAATCCTTTCCAGGGCCTCTCATTATGCATGTGGGATTCAGAGCCAGTTTGCTCTCATACTTTTATCTCATCTCAGACAGCCCATGTTTTATCTCTTCCAATCTACCCTCTCATCATATCCTTCTGGATTCCACCTGAAGCTTGGGGAAAGATTGGGGCTGATGTTATGTAACATTTTACTTTTTCATTTTAAAGACCTAGTTTGTTACCTCTCTTCCTTTCTCTTAAGTGCTACTTCTTTCCTTTACTGGCCAGTTTGTTCAGGAAAAGTCCTGTCTTGTAACTTTTAGAGCCAGTTGTGATATAGTGGAAAGGACCCTGGACCAGGAATCAGAAGACCTGAGTCCAAGCATCAGTTCTTCCACTTTCCACTTGAATGGGTCACATCATATCTGTGTCTCAGATTTCTCATCTTTAAAATAGAGATGAAGATGCCTGAACCACTACCTTTCTAGCTGTGAAATTCAAATGAAACAATGTTTTAAAGTATTGTTTAAAGCATAAACCACTGTATGAAGGTTAGAGAAGAAAAAGAAGAAGGAGAAGAAGAGGAGGAGAAAGAGATGAGGATGAAGAAGACAAATTCCCATACGGAAATACAGACTTTAAAATCCAGATTCAACAAATAACTGTAGTGAAACTGGACTATTTTTACAGACAAAAGCCCACAATTGCCCAGAGAATAGTGATCCATAAAAATTTAAGCATGTTTTAATAGATGTTATAATGCCAAAAATATTCCTAATCTTTAACTAAATGGAACAAAAAACTTTCAAAGTATGATCATCCTGGCCAAGAAGATCAAAATTACATGGGAACAAGGAAGAAGTATATATCATCCTTTCTATCTTACCTGTTAGTACAGTTGTACACTCAGAATGTTTTCAAAGCACTTATAGAGCATGAATGTGCTAATTTTTATTTAACTTTCTAAAAAAGTTATTTTGCCTATTCATGCAAAGTTAAATAAATATATATTTATATTATCATTGTATCTATAGATAAATGTAAGATAAATATATTTAAATATATAAATAAAATGTAAAATAAACACACATCTATAAATATAGTCCTACAAAATATTGGATATTTCTTTATATTCAGTGTTTTATGAAAGTTTGCATGAATGGACAAAACAACTTTTTAAAAAAGTTGAATAAAATATTAATATATAACTTCATGTTCCATAGGCTCTCTGCAAGTATTCTGATAGGAAAGAGACCTTAAAATATTAGCTAGAGAGCTGTCCTCAAAGAGAAGAAGACCTAAATTTAAGTCTTGCCTCTGATACATGCTGGATCTGTGACCCTGGGTAAATCACTTAATTTTTCAGTGCCCTAGGCAGCTCTAAGGGTAAGTTGCAGAGAAGGTACTGACTTGTACCAGTTGAGGGAATTTTCTCATCTGTCAGTTTTTTATACTAATGGAATCATGTCTAATTCCTATAATCCCTATTCCTGTCCCTAATAGCAGGATGGTGATTTGTCCCAGGACTGATCCCCATTGCAATAGATGAGAAGAATAAACTCACATCAACAATAATAATTGTGACCATTGCACATTACTATCAAGTTTGACAGCAATTTTTTTTCTTTCAAATGATTCCTAAATTGCTTCCATTAATAAACTTGGGAATGAAGAACGACTTGGAATACCATGTCCCACTCTCCCCATACATTCAAATTTGATTCATTTCTCAGGGCTAGCCTGGCTCAGATACCACTTCTCTGACTCCCCCAGCCCAAAGTGAACTTTCCCTACCTGGATCTCCTGCAGCATCTCCTCATTTGACATTTATTAACCTTGTCTTCAGATATTATCTTTTGATATATTGAGACTATAAGTTTCCTGGGGGACAGGAAATATTTCATTTCTTTGTATGACCAAATTTTGTTCCCCTGGTATAATACTATTGATTCATGTTCAAAGGCTTTAAGAAAGACTGCACCCCTGCACGAGTATTCCTTCAGTATCTCCAACCATCTAATGAAGCCATTAACCTCTTCCATGTAATTTTCATCAAAAAGGGAAGAGTGGGAAAAACCAAACTTTGTGTTTGTGTGTGTGGTGAATGGGAATTCCTTGGTTGAATTTCATTGATTGTTGGACATCCCTAGTGGCTTAAGGTGAACATTTCATCTTTAGGGAAGTATTAAGAAGACCCAATTCAAACCAAGAAGCATTTATTAAGGCGGTTGTGTATTGTGCTTAACACTGGGGAAATAGAAAGTTTAGATAAGACACAATTTTCTTTCTAGGAAAAATAAATTAAATAAAAAGTTGTTTGTTGCATATTTTGGTTGTTCCCTCATGACTGGAATGCACTCCCTCCTCATCTCAAGCTCTTAGAATCTTCATCTTCTTCCAGTCTCTCCAGTTGTTCATGCTATCTCCCTCCTGAAATTACTTTGCATTTATTGAACTGTGCATGTGATCTGTCCCTTAGTAGAATGTAAGATACTTGAGGAAAAGATCATTCATTCATTCTCTCTTTTCATATACATGCATATGTCTATGTATATATACATATATGTACGTATATATACATATATGTGTGTGTATATATATGGTCTAATACAATGCTTGGCACATTGTAGTGTGAATAAACATTTAGTAAATGTTTCTTGATTGCCTAAGTGATTTGTCTTCTTATTCTTAAAGAGCCCTCTACTCTTTGGACCCCTCCTCAAATTTGTGGAGCCTCTATTTAGAGGAAGTAGCCAGGCTAGCCATGCTCACTTCTTACTCCTCTTCTCTGGCTTTGAGCCTGACTCTCCAGACTTCCTCACTGTGTTCCCTTGTAGGTATTTTCTCTTCCCAACCCTTTCATTTCCCTTTATGTGTTGTCTTCCTCCTTTAGAATGTAAATTCTTTGAGGTCAAGATCTATTTTTGGTTTTGCTTGTTTTTCTGTTCTTGGTGTTTAGCATAGGACCTGACAGGCACATAGCGAGCAATTAATAAATGCTTGTTGACTTGACTAAATGTTTGTTAAATTGATTCTGTAGCCTCCCCAGTACCCATAGTCCCTTGAACATATTAGTCAACATTTGTTAATTCTAAGGGTTTCTAAGACTTGATCAGCAGGCACAGTAGGGAGCTAAACAACTGTCTGGTTTATTTTATTATAGAATCATTCAAAGCTGGATGGAACACTTCATGACCATTTAAGAATCAAATTCCCTCATAGATCAGTGGAAAAAATGGAAACCAAGAAAGGCTAAGCATTTTGCTTAGGGTAGCACTGTAATTCATATCCAGAATTTCAACCAAAATCTCTTTCCTCATAGTCCAGAATTCTTTGAACTATACAAACAAATATGCATTAGACTTCAGTTTCCTCATTTGTAAAATGAAGGAGTTGGACTCTAATGCTTCTAAGGCACCTGGGTAGCATGGTGGGTAGACTAATGAACCTGCAGTCAAGAAGACCCGAGTTCAAATCCAGCCTCAGACATTTACTGGCTGTGTGACTCCAGACAAATCACTCAATCCCTGTCTGCCTCTGTTTCCTTAACTATAAAATGGGAATAATAATAGTACCCACCTCCCGGGACTGTTGTAAAGACCAAATGAGATGGTATTTATAAAGTATTTAACAAATAAAATGCTTATGTTCTTCCTGCCTTAGTTCTCTTTCAGCTTTGTGTTCTCAAAGACAGTTCCTTTGCCTGAAATATTTATATGATTGCTTAAATTCTCCATTTCAGCTACATATCACAGAATCTCAGAGTCAGAAGGAGCACCAAAGTCCAGCTAGGTCATCCCAACCCTGAACAAGAAGCCCCTCTACCCACAACATAGCCAACAAGTGGCCATATAGCCTTAGCCTAGAGATGTCTAATGGGGGGGGGGGAGGGAGGAAGGGACCTCTGGAGACAAACCTTTTGGATAGCTCTAATTATCAGAAAATATTTCCTTAAATTGAGGTTGATTTGCCTCTTTGACACATGTAAGATTACAGATTTAGAGTGGAAAGAGGTCTTAGGGGCCATCTCATCTCTCTCATTTTACAGATAAAGAAACTGAGGACCAAAGAGATTAATTTAAGTTGCTTGCCCAAGGTCACACAGTAAGTGGCAGAGCCATGAAACCAAGTCCTCTGAGCAAATCCAGCCCTCTGACCACCATACAATATCGCCACTGGATTCTTCCAATTCTGCCCTTCAGAACCAGGTAGAGCAAAGCTAATGCATCTTCTCTGTGACAGTTTTTCAAATACAGGAATAAAAGTTATATTTACATAGCACAATGTTTGCAAAGTGTTTTATGCATGTTAACTCATTTGACCTTCACAACAAACTTATGATACAAATGCTGTTATCATCCCCGTTTTACAGGTGGGGGAACTGAGGCAAATTAAGGCTAAGTGACTTACGCAGGGGCACACTGCTATTAAGTGTCTGAGGCAGGATTCAAATTCAGATCTTCCTGATTCTAAGTCCTGTGCTCTCTACAGTGTCACCTAGTTGCCATGAAGACAGGTTTTTACACATCATCCTATCCCAAATCTTTTCTGAGCTCCACACTCCCAGTTCCTTTAAATGATTCTCATATGATAGCATATCAAAGCTCTTTATCAACCCAGCTGCCCTCCTGTGAATACTGTGTAGTCATATCTGAAGTTAGAAGATGTGTGATTGGTTCATGATTGACAGATGATGGAGAACTCTGGGTATATAGTCAAGTTTCAATTATCTGGAATGGGAACATTGGCATAAGTAATCTAAAATAACAATAACCCCAAAGCTATTTCTATTTGGCTTTGGGATATGTTTGGGGGCTAATGTTTGGATATGGGTATGTCTAAAACAGTAGGGATTCAACCAGATCATAAAGCTTTGTTTTTAAGGTCATGCTCTGCCAGTGCTAGGAGGCTCTCTCTATATTATTACCACTGCTTTTTCATTGTTCGTTGTTTTAGTTGAGTCTGACTCTTCACAGCCCCCACTTAGGTTTTCCTTGGCAAAGATACTGGAGTGGTTTACCATTTCCTTTTCCAGTTCATTTTACAGGTGGGGAAACTGAGGCAAATGGGGTTACCTCTGCTTACCTCTTTGTTTCTTCTTTTCTTTCTACTCTTCATCCATGCTGTTGTTCAGTTCCATCTCATCAGCCTAAGCAGACCTTCTCTTTCTTCCTTTACTTGTATTCTTTCTTTGTGGATCTTACTTTTTCTGGAGAGAAAAAAAAGTTTCCTTTAAGCCCTAAGGGAAGGCTTAGGTTTAAGAGGCCATCCCTTCCAGCTTTGCTCAGCTCCAAGTCACAGAAAGGAAGGCTGATACAGAGTGATGCCTGATGTATCCATAAGGTACTCAAAGCAGGGCAGGGTGGCAAGATGGAAAAGTAAAAAAAAGGCTAAAACAAGAGGTGTCTGGGTAATAACTAACACCTAAACACAACCCGATCTGGTTTCTGTTCACCACAAATGATGAAAAGCCACTTAAATGGTCCCTCTTGGATTGCTACATTGTCATGGCGGAGGGGCTTGTATAGCTGAATGTAACTATGAACTATGCTATGCAGGGTTTCCCAAGACGGACAGGTCATAGTGGAGATTTCTGACAAAAGGTGATCCTCTGGAGAAAGAAATGACAAACCACTCCAGTATCTCTGCCAAGAAAATCCCATGGATACAAGCTTGGACAGACTTTGGGAGATAGTGGAGGACAGAAGGGCCTGGAGTGTTGTGGTCTGTGGGGTGATAAAGAGTCAGAACAATTGAATGACTGAATAACACCTTAAAGGGGATATATATTAATGGAGACCAAATGAAGAATTCACTTGTGTGATGGTTCCTTCCTACCTATTGTCCTGAGAGTACATCATTGCTACATACAGTGACTCAGATAATGTGTCATTTAAGCCATCTATGCAAGCTTTTATAGTCAAAGGAAAACAGAGATGGGAGGATGTGAACAGAAAGGAGAGAATAAATTACATGGTCCCTGCATTTTTTTAATGAAAAAGTAATGGAAATGTTTTTTTAAGTGTTTTGTTTTGGTGAAGTTAGTTTAGGATTTAATTTTTTTTTCTTATTTAGTATTTCTTTTAATAGCAACTTAAAAAAAGCTTCTTTCCACTGCATTTCACTCAGATGCTAATAGTCCAAGCTGATGAATAGATTAAAAAAAAATAATGACTGTCCTAGATGTTGGGGAATTAAAAATGCAAAATTAGCATATCTGAGAATCACAGATTCTCATCTAATTCAATCTAATCTAATCCAACAAGCATTATTAAGCACCAAATACATGCAAGGAACTGGGGATATGAAGACAAAATGGAAAACAACTTCAAGCTTCTTTGTCAATGCTTGGTATAATCTGGGTAACCTTAACCCTTTCTGACTAGTAATACCTCATACACAAATCACAGATTGTTAGGGCAAGAAAGGACTTTAGAGACAATCTGGCTAAACCCTTCTTATTTTACATATGAGAGATCTAAGGCCAGAGATGAGGCTTGCTAATCACTACCAAGGAGTAAATAGCATGAAGACCCTAGGAGTAGCTGAGAGAGGTGGAACTCAAACCCTGCCTGGTCTTCTGACTTCAAATCCAATGATTTTTCCATTATACCAGCTCTGTCACTGTTGGTAGTAAGATTAAATATGTTCAGAATGATGGCTTGTTTGTGAAGTTCTTTTAACCAATTAGGAGCACAAGGGATAGATGGTAGATTTTGCACTTGATACTTATAAGAGCTCTCCAGGACATAGCAATTTAGAGAAAATTTGAAAAGGGAATAGTTGAAACAAGTTAGCCTGTAAAAAGAAACTGTCTCATGGTTTGTTAAATAAAGAGCATAATTTATTTGTGGACACAACACCACAAAAAATTGGGTACACAGTCCATAAGAGAATAACTGTAGGAAAGTGGAATGAATAAATGGAGAAAATGCAGGGAGAGAGAAGACTGGTAAATAGACCATCCCACCAAAGCAAATGTCACCTGAGTTCCATGTGTACTGACATTTATAATGTAGACCAAATTTGGGAGTACATTTTATTACTGAGACAGAACAGATTCCATATTAGAGCATGTGGTATGATGTAAAGGATGCTGGATGGGGGCTCAGAAAATTTTGGTTCAAATCCTAGTTCTACCATAGCTGTATTACTGTACCTTCTTACTCTGTACATTTAACAACTGTTGTTAAATCATTTTTCAGTCATGTCTGACCCCATTTGGGGTTTTCCTGGCAGAGATGTTGGAGTGACTTGCCATTTCCTTTTCCAGCTCACTTTACAGGTGAGGAAACTGAGGCAAACAAGGTTAAGTGACTTACCCAGAGTCACATAGCTAGAAAGTATCTGAGGTCAGATTTGAACTTGAAAGTGGAGTCTTCCTGACTTTAGGTCCAGTCCTCTATCTACTGCACCACCTAGTTGCCCCTAGAGAATGGAGAATAAAGACATCAAATTATGAGAACATTATAAAAAGGTAACAGAAATGACTTTTAAGTGTTTTGTATTGGTGAAATTGGTTTAGGGTCCATCATTTGTCCTCCCATTAATCATCAAATTCACACCCCCCCCACATATGCAAATGTTTATATGCAGTGTTCCACACCCATGGACCCCCACCTCTTCAAAGGAGGCAGAGAGAATTGGGGGTAGGGAAATTCCTTTTTATATTGATTCTTTGGTACAAAATTTGATTTCTATAATTTCACAAAATTCAGTTTTGGTTTTGCAATTGTTCTTTCCATTAATGTTGTAATTATTGTGTATATTGTTTTCTTGGCTCTGCTTAATACATTTTTGTAAAGCCAAGCACAAGCAGCTTTCCAGAGGACTGCTGCTGTGAACAGCTTCAAGATTCTGATTACACAGTATAGTGAACTCTCTATTTATTCAGTAACAAATTAAGGCAAAATATTCACAGAACTGAAAATACAGCATTCACAATGTTGCAGCTTAACAACTTATCACTAAAATGGCTACACAGTTTTCACTAAAGTGGCCACATAGTTTTAAGCAAAAGATAACATTCATTCAGTAAGAACTCAATCATTAATAAGTCCTTAATTGAATCATCCTTAAGGAAGCAAGCCTCCTTAATTGACATAAAGTACAAAGGTCAAAGTCCTTCACCCCTAGGTCACATTGTCTTAATCTCTTCAATCAAAAATCCTCTTTCTTCTTAACTGAAGAAGTCCATAACTCAATCATCTAAATATAAAGGTCAGAGTTTTCCTCCCCTAGGCCACAGTAAGTCATGATTTTCTCAGTTTGCATTAAATACCCAAGGAGAGGTCTTTTTATTTTGACTCATGGCAGGCTCTCAGCTTACATGGTTCCTCTTCCATGGTCCCAGCTCCTACCTGAATCTATCCAAATGCCATGGGTTCAAAGGCAGACAGCTGTCAGTTCTTTGTCCAGCTTCTTGTGCAGTTCCTTGTCCAATTCCCATTCCATATTGAAGCTCACAGTGTCCAGTGCACCTCGAGTCCTTCACTGTTCTTGTTTCTGGGAAGACAAAGCCTAACAGAGCCACAATAATATTCATTCACATTGCTGGCACCATATCAATTCACTATCTGCCTGTGAAATCAACTCAGACCCACCAACAAGGTTTGAGAACTCAACACAAATCATCAGTATAGAAATCAACACAGACCCACAAACAAGGTCCAAGAGGGCAATACAAATCATCAGTAAAGTCCCAGGACCTCCAAAACCCTTTTCTAGGACTTCTGTAAATAGACAACCAGAAAATCCTCTTTCAGGGCTTCTGTAGAAAGTATCACAAACAAACATCAACACAGACAGAACAGACAATCATAGCATGCTGGGATAGCACAAGTTTTCTCCTTCTCCACCATAAGAACTCCCTTCTCAGTTCTGTTCTCTCCAGCCTAGATCTCTCCTTATATATGGTCATTAGCTTCTCCCCTTCCTGTTGCAGGAGTTCACAAATTCTAGGGTTTATAAGCTGTGGGATTCACAATTTCTAGATCTTAATACTTGATACAATCATGAACTGAAACAAGGTGTTAACTACTTCTGTGTTAATTAAATAGCTGAAACAAGGTGTTAACTACTTATTTGTTTGCCATTACAATTTTGTATCATATGTCTTTTCATGCTTCTCTGTTCATCAAACAATAAAGCAATCACAGAAGCTACCACAAGTGAGACTGATTGCATGAAAGGGAAAAGATTCTGCATTAACAAAATTAATGCATCTAGGAGGATAAGAAGAGAATCGATTAATTGAGGGGAAAAATCTGCATTGAATAGCTCCAATAAGGATTTGAGATCCAAGATAAACAACTAATAGAATTTGATAAAAAAAATTAATTCCCAATAGATAAGGGGAAACAGCATTCTCAAAAGAATTGCAGACCATTAATAACCATATAAAAGAATTCTCCATATCACTAATGATAAGAGAAATGTAAATCAAAATAACCTTGAGATTTTATTTTAAACCTAGAAAATTGCAAAGGTGACAATAGATGGAAATAGTCAATGTCTGAGGAGTTGTAAAGACAGGTACTCTAATGCATTTTTTGGTGGAGCTATATAAATTAATAGTTCAGAATTATTCAAATAAAGTTTCTAAAATTTCTCATCCATTGATCCAAAGATTCCACTGCTAGGCACAAAGGAGGTCATTGACAAAGGGAATGGTTCCATAGATATCAAAATATTTATAGCATCACTTTCCCCACATTGGCAAAGAAGTTGACTTAAAAAAGATGCCCAGTGACTGAGGAAGGGCTAAGAAAATTCAGGTACATGAATTTAATGGAATATTATTGTACTGTAAGAAGTACTCCTATACTATAAGTACAGATGCTCCAAACTTTGTCTCAGACCCTTTCTTCTTTCTCTTCACTCCCTCTCTGTGATTTTGTCATCATCATTGAATTAAGTTTTCTAAACATTGTATCTTTTCTAGCACCTAGAACAATATAGCAAGTGTTTAATAAGTACCTATATTATTTTTTGCATTATGATGTTTATGTTTTTAAATCCTGATATTTTGGGGAGACCTGTAATCCTTACATTGTTTCTATGTGTACTATCTTCAAGATAAATATGTTTTGTTTATATGAAGATCATGTTTTCTTTCATCATTATATCTTTTTACTATTCTTTTTCTAGGCTTTCCTTCACTTCTTGTAATTTGCATTCCCAATTATTTTCTTTTGTATCTTTGATGATATTTGCTACTATAGATTCAATCTTTTTCTATTATGTTAATTATTTCTACTGTGTAGGTCATACATTCTGCTTTCACAATTCTGATTTCTCTTTTAAATCACTCAGTAATGTCATGTTCTAGTTTCATTCTCTTTTAGGAATTCACAGAGCAATATGCCTTTTTAGATGTTGATTTATTTTCCTTTGCCTTGGAATATTTTTTCAAACATCTCTGTACTGTTTTTCTTAGCTAATCTTAAGGCTATACTTCCTTCTGTTACTAATATTTTCCTAGATGATTTATCTGCTTTAGCTTTAAGTCTTCAACTGAGTTTTCTTTCTCCTAAAATCTTTGGTTATTTTAGTCTTTTCCCCCTTATATTCCCTTATTGTTTACTTCTTGACTCCTTCCATTTTGATAGTGATTTCCTTGGAGGCTAGAACTCAAAGCAGACTCAGTCTCCTCCCCAGTGGAAGTTGGCGGAGGGATGCTGAATGAGCTCTTTGGTTATTAGAGATTAGCCTTCTTTGCTGTTAGGTGATCAAAGTGTTATCTCATTAGTTAATGGTGTTCCAGACTAGGGAAGAAGCTGAAATTGCTTATCTCTTATACATAATTCCTATCAAGGAGAAGTCAGAGAGATTGTGAGGATTAAATAAAGTATATAGCATTGCATCTTTTTAGTGACCTCTTACTCTTAATGAGTGCTTATGTTGTAGAAATGAATGAAAATGCATTTTAAAGAAGTGGTTATTTAAGCTTCAGCAAGTTTCAAACTTCAGCAAGTGTCACCCTCTTCCAAGTGTGAAAATAAATTCAACACTGATTTCATTCATATTTGTTGATATTGATTGTAAGTTTTCAGAATAGACTAAGGAAATTGGTAATTTAATAGAGAATCTTAATAGTACTGAGAAATTTTTTTCTTCTTCATATTTTAGATGTCCTTTTATCTTACATCCTGCTCATAAGAATAGAACTATAATATTATGAATTAATCATCTGATAAATAAGCAATTATTATATCAGACATGTGATCTCCATAATTCAGTATTCTTTCTTTCATAAAACAACTGGGGAATGACTTTTGGGCATAAATTTTGGAGAGAGGTTTTCCTTTATAACTTTTATTACATTTGGTTTGGGATGCAGCCTATATATGTATACATCTACATACACATCTGTATATATATCCCATGGATTTTTCAAAGATCAGTTGTGATTATAAATATGAAAGTGTTCTGTAAAGTCAGATTAGAGTGACTTTGAGTCACCCAGATATGAGTGATTTTAAATCTATGAACTGTCACTATAGTTTCCTAATAATCAATTTACCTAAACTTCTTTGAAGTTACTTAC